>NC_140593.1:1149011836-1149178657 GCF_964204655.1 Triturus cristatus | reverse complement strand
CTTTGTGTTTTCCCTCTCTTCGGTCAAACTAAGTCCACTATGGAAAAATGAATGCTGTCCCCAGAAAAGAGAACCAGTGGCCCCCACCGGCAACCACAGGCACTGGTGATGTGTGGTTTGCAGAGGAGAGGAGGGAAACACAAATGCTCATTTATTTCAGTGTTGGTGTAGTGCCAGCAGGCTGCCTGGTGGGTTGCACTGTTATAATGCAGCAGTGGGCTGGATTCGTGCAGGGGTATCGACCAGTCAACTACAGAACAACTTGTGGTTCACATGTGCACAAGTGTCTACAAGACATCGATCTAAGTTTACAAGGCCAGAATGCAACCAGGTGTGTCTCTCGGTCGGAGTTTGTTTCTGTCACTTTGTGTGTTTCTTTTTTTTAATAAAACACTTTGCGAACTTTCTCAACTCTCACTTTTATCCGGAGTATTCTTCTCCAACATGGCATGTTACCTGGCAAACCGCGCAAATAGAGTCATAGACACAACAGCCAGTTAAAGGCACGGGCTATTCTCGTGAAAGGTATGAAGTTATGACCTGGAGGTCTATTAACATCTGTTGTGTAGTGATACCGATTACAGGAATATTACCCAGCTAGTGATGCACACACGTTTCTGGCGTCATACACAGGATACCTGCGGAGCCCACAGCAAATATACTTTTTGCGCTTCGCCCATGCAATTCATGCTTCATTCTGGGACAAGTTAATGCAGCCAGTCTTGGCACTCAGCAAAGGAAAGCACCAGGCTGGGTGCCCGATGGGGCGCCGGTGTGTGCAGGCGGAAGCTGCCAGGGTTGGTTGAGTGACGAAGATCCGGTGAGGATTCTGGGAGCGTGCAGGGGTCGGGGGTGTCTCAGGGTGCAGGGGCCCTGGTTGAGATTGGAAGGGGATAGCAGGCTGGCTAGGGATCCTCTTGGATAGCCTGGGCACGTTTTCGCTGGGAGCTTCAATTTGCCTGTTGGCCCGTAACTAGCTTTACAGAAACGGGCGAGGAAGAAGGCCTCTCTGCGTCACCACTTCTCCCTTTACCACGAGCAGCTAATAATTACATGGCCCCCAGGAAAAGCTAGAGTCATCCCGTACCTATAAGTTTTGTGTTTTTTTTTAATGCAAAGTTGTGGGGTCATCTTTACACACTATTAAAGACGTCTTTCTATCAATAGCTAAAACGTTGAGTTTTCCTCATATGAGTGAAGCTTGGCTGCAGGAAGTGACCCCAGAATGAAGCATGCATTGCATGGGCAAAGTCCCAAAATTGCCTTCGTTGCTAACTCAGCAATTATCCTGTGTATGACGTCAGCAATGCCTGTGCATCACGAGTTTGGAAATATTCTTGAAATCAATATCACTACACCACATATATTAATTGACTTCCAGGGCATAACTTTACATCTGCCACTGGAACAACGCCTGCCATTAAGCAGCTGTGGTCTCCATGGCCCTACAGGTTGCCAGCCTGCCATCCGCGTTCCATGGCTGCTCTGCGTGTCCAATGGACACAACAGAGCTCCCATGGCCGCGACACATGATCCAACATGGCTGATGCATTCTGTTGCAAGCGCGTCATGGTGATATATTTCCTGATGTTATAGTAGCCAAATGATTGATTAAATATTAGACAGAGGTCAGGGGCTCCTCATAGTAAAGAGAACAATCGAGGCAGACAGCAAAGAACCTTGAATACTCCTGCCAAACCCATTTATCGATTCTTTCAAGATGGCGGTCTCGCGAGTCTTCCGCCAGAGCAACCTCCTTAATCTGCCAATACAAGAGAGTCGAGCAGAAGGTCCCTGCTCAATATTCAGCACTAAAGGTTAAATAAATATTGATATTTTTGTAAAAATGCCTCGTGGGAGGAATTTCTAAATTTCTAAATGTAATGGACTCATCAACAAGTTCAAAATATACATTATAAGTCATTGAAACCTTGCATGCTGATAGAATTATTGAGGGTTCTGATAAATTTAGGGTTGCTGATGATCAATAAACTATCCTACGAGTGTGTATATAAAATTGACAATAAAATAATGCGTGAGACGCCGGGTTGAGCGTACAGACTCCTTGCTCATGAACGCGTTGCTATCCTGATGCCGGCTATCTTTCCATTGCCTGTCGCTGAGATGTTTTTGCTTCCATAAAAGCCAGTTTATGTTCCTGAGGCACAAATGGAGGTTTTGTGTCACCCAGTACATAACATGTGGATTTACTGTCCATGGCGCGGAAATACTCCCATTAGATCGTCCTTCTACGGCAGCTCATAACGCGCTGAAAAATATCATAACGCGCCACAACGCTCTTAAATTCCAGTTAGATGCATCTATGGATGCACTGATGTCTTTGATGTGTCTATGAGGAGGGTGGAATTGGCTATGGGCACAGTGGAGCAGACAGGTCCCTTAACAACTGCAGAAAAGAGCTGTGATGCATGCAGTCATGCGAGCCTTCCCCAGTCCTCCCAGTCTGCCACAGTAAAAAATCCGCTGGCCGCAGTATGCATCCGCGGAGGCTTCCTGAGGCACTCAGCTTGAGTGGCGCGTAGCAGAGAAGAAGCTTAGATTAGTGATCAGGGGTTGTCATAACATTTTGCTGTCAGTCTTTTAAACGACCATGAAATTTTGCGGCACTTTCAGTGGTGTGCACTCAAAATATTGGCAAAAAAAATATTGTGTGGACAAAATATTGTGCCAAGAATATCGAGGACAAACATACTGTTTGAAGGTAAGTTTCTGTAGATAAGCAAACCTTTACTATATATAACTCCACATATAAGTACCTTGAGATATATATATATATATATGAGTATCTACTGGCGGTCGCCAGTAGATAGTTAGTATCGTGTTTCCATAGGAAATCTCAAAATTCTATTTTGAATAACTTTGGCGCCGGTTGACGAATCCTCGCGAAATTTTCAAAACTAATGGGGCGCTCCGTTCAGCTCCTACCCTGAAAGTCTCGGGGTGATTCGTCAAGCGGGGGCCGAGAAAAAAGGGGGGTCCCAAAACGCGTTTTCCCCATGCATTTTTCCATAGGACCTTTAGTCGAAGGTGCAGCCCGAACGGCTGAACAGAATTACTTGAAATTTGGCAGAGAGGTAGTCCTCAGGTCAGGGAAGTGCCTTTTGCAGGTCTGGTGTAAATCTGTTCAGTATTTCCTGAGAAAATAGCATTTAAAAGCATATAAATATCTATACGCGCGCACCGTGCGCGCACAGTGCCGTGCGCGAGCGAAATTCTGATTGGTTGTTAGATGTTACTAAACATTAGAATCGGTCGAAATCAGGAAGTGTCGGCCGACATTTTGTCTGTCACAGTGAAAAGGAAAGGTGGAAAAAAGGAGGAAAACGTGAAAAGGGGGCAGGGAAGAGAGTTCCTGACCCCCTAGCCTTTGTCAGGGGTTCACAGAAGGACCCCCAAGGGTGAAAAAAACATTTTATTTTTTTTTCAAAAAATCGCGGGGTGCGTGCACCGTGAAAAACCCTTAAAAAAAATAAAAAACATATAAGAACGTGAAAAGGGGGCAGGGTAGAGAGTTTCTGACCCCGTAGCCTTTGTCAGGGGGTCCCTGAAGGACCCCCAAGGGTGAAAAAAACGTTTTTTTTATTTTAAAAAAATCGCGGGGTGCGTGCACCGTGCGCGCACGGTAAAAAACCCTTAAAAAAAAAACACACATATAAGAACGTGAAAAGGGGGCAGGGTAGAGAGTTTCTGACCCCCTAGCCTTTGTCAGGGGGTCCCTGAAGGACCCCGAAGGGTGAGAAAAAACATTTTATTTTTTTACCAAAAAATCGCGAAGGTTCGCGCACCGTGAAAATGCCATAAAAAAAAAACATATATAAATTAGCATTAAAAAAACCTTTGAAATTCACTGAAAAAACCATAGGTTTCACACACGTTATAATTAGGAATTAGCATTTAAAAAACCTTTAAAATTCACTTAAAAAAACATAGGTTTCACACATGTTATAGTTAGCTGGACATTTCACTCGAAAAAAACCAATGAAATTCCCCCGTTATAGTTAGTTCAGGCAACTATAACTCACGCGACCGCAATCCACTGCTGATGACGTCAGATATTACATCACTGATGACATATGTGTCTTTCTGTAAAATAAATATTTGTAATATATGTATAGCTAAAGGTAAATGGAAGAATAAATGGGTAAATAAGTGTCTAAATACAGTGATGTAATATCTGACGTGCAGTGGATTGCGGTTGCGTGAGTTATAGTTGCCTGAACTAACTATAACGGGGGAATTTCATTGTTTTTTTTCGAGTGAAATGTCCAGCTAACTATAACATGTGTGAAACGTATGGTTTTTTAAGTGAATTTATATATATATATATATATATATATATATATATATATATATATATATATATATATATATATATATATATATATGTTCAAGGTACACAGATGTGGAGTTAACAATAGTAAATCTATGCACTTTCCTTCTCAATAGTTTGCTCCTCAATATTTTTGACACAATATTCTGCCCACACGATATTTGTGTTTCAGATATTCTGGTAGTGACTCCTTTCAGTAGAAATCATTGTCCCTAATTTTCAGGGAGACAACCTTAGCATATCAGGTAGACGAGGCATGTAGGCAATGACAATGTAACCACTGCTTGTGGAAGCATTTGTTATGTCCACAGTAGTTGGTAGAAATTCCACCACCCAATATGGACAATAATTGAAATTGAATTCACATCTGGATTTCACCACTCATCTTAAAGATAATGCTTTTATGATGGGTAGAGACGCTTTCATGACAAAATCTCTGCACCCTACTGGTAGGATGTACATGCACTGGATTTTCAACCACAAGTGTGGCCAAGGAGCAAAGCTCACTATCATAGCAGGCATACATTTGTAACAGGCAACCTCTAGGTCAGCCTTAAAGCATCTACAATGGAAAGTGTGATAGGAGTTTAGTAACAGAAAGTCCCACTCAAGAGAGCATGAAGCTGAACTGAAGTGGTGGGCACGCCCCATAAATAAAGTAGCCTTTGTATGTAGTTGCGCTTCTGAAGAATCATCTTCACTACTAGGCCTGGTCCTTCATCTTCACCCAACAAGGTATCACACGCATAAATACCCTGCAAGATGTAGTAGTCGATGTTGGTGAATCGGTCCGACTCATCAATATTGATGACTATGTCTTGCAGCGTAGTTACGCATGTGATACCTGGTCGGGCGAAGCTGAAAGACCAGGCCTAGGCTGAACAAACTTGGGGCCAGATTTACTTAGTTCTTGCATTATTCTTGTGTCCTGCCAGTCGACACAAGACAACGCAAGTGCTTAAATGACCTCTACACTGTGACACAAATCAATGTTTGCATAGCCCTGTGTCACTTTTCGCCCTCAAAACAACACTGGGCAGCGCATTGCACTGTCATGAACTACCCTGCATTGGTGAGGAGTTACATGGGAGGAGCGTGGGTGAAACTCTGCTTCCACCGATGTATTTTGATGCAAACCCAGATGTTTTAAAGTAAGTAAACCTGGTGCGCCTCCCCAACCTTGCCGTGACGAAATATCTTTATTTCTTGTTGATACTTTCCCTTTGCACGTGTGATGCATTCTGCAGCATACATGCAGAGGAGAGGAAGTCTATAAGGATCATTTTTGTTCAGGAAGGAATCACTGTGGCACAGGGTGTCTCCACTGGTGCTAGGCAGCTACACGTGCCCGAGCTCAAAGAGCGAGCAGAAGTGAGCAATATCTAAATATGGCACATTTCTGCTCTCTCCTTTTCACGCAACGCACTGCAGCAAGTTACCTTGCCGCATTGTGTTATGTGAAAGATTAGTGAATATGAGCTCAGAACAGTTTGTGTTCTTTTTCTTGCTTTTACTGAGCTCCTTTGTCATCGGTTGGCAGATGTGGCAAGCCCTAAGCAGGGCTCTATGGGGCTACATACACCTTACGGATGAGAGATGTCTAGCAGTTTAAAAAGCTATAGACAGGGAATGCAGGCTGTGTCATTGCTCAGTCGATACCGCTACATCGCCTCTGTCATACAGATGACATCATAATTGCTTCATATTGTTGAATGCTTAAGTTCACCGCGCAAGGATACCAACCAGGGCCTGAGGAAATCTGCCGCTTCTATTTGGCATGTTAGGACAAGCTACACCTAGTTCGAGTGAGCCTCGGAATGTGTAGCCCTGGTATTGTTTTATGTTCCTCACAAGCGCTTAGAGAGCATTGGTAATTTTGGCCGATGTATGATGGTACAACGCATACCATCACAACACGGTATGTTACATCGCGGTTTTGACAACGCAAATCGTTACATCGACTTGCGTTGGAGGGCGCTGGATTTAGGAATAGTGTGAATTACTATTCCAACTCCAGTCTACGTACAGTAGGGAAGGTGTTGGAATAGTAATTCACACTATTCCTTAGTCTAGAGCGCCCTCCAGTGCAAGTCGGTGTAACGACTTTCGTTGTAAAAACCACGATGTAACCATACCGCGTTGTAATGGTTGCGTGGTAAAGGATGTTTCCCACTCGGGCACTATACAAATGGCAATTAACAATGACAACAATAACAAAACCCCTCAGTCTCCAAGCACAAGTCTCTCCCTTGGTGCTGCTGATCCAATCTACCCCATTGAATATTATTGGTTTGTGCATACTGTCATATTAGAAGCACACAGTCAATACTGGTCAATGTCGGTGTGTTTTGTTTGTTGAATGGAATATTCCTCAAGGGACCCTTGTTGTTACTGAATGTATTAGGCCCCTGTTCCAGAGGTGTTATTGGGCAGCCTCTGTTGTTTGCAAGCATTGCTGCTGCGTAGGGCACAGGATAAAGGGTAGATACCGGCCCTCTCACTTCATTGCACAGATACCAAATGCCATTTACAGCTTGGTACTTCAATGTCCCATAGAAGGAACCAGCGGCAGAGCACAAGGCAGGGATTGGCAAGCTTTGGAGAATATGTTCATTCCAGATTGGACTCTTCCACATTAGAACATAAATCTTCTTCTTCTCTCAGGAATGAGGAGGGGGCTTCAGGATAGAGGCCTGCCATGTATTTCAATGTGCCCTTCAAGGTGCCTCACGGCGGTGGCAAGCTTGAATTCTATTGATGAATTTTCTAGCCCAGAGTGAACCAACAATAGACTCGCCCTCAAAAAAGTACATCCATTTTACCTTAAAGCAACTTCATAAAAATCTCGAGAGAGTTACTTTTCCGTCATTGACATCTTCTGGGTGGCTTCCAGCATCCCACTACCCCCATGTGGGTAAGAGCTCTGCCGACCCTTCGTTTTTAGCCTCCCAATACTTTTAAGAGATCCCACGTGGTTTCAACGAGTAAAGACAAGGCTACACCCAGGACTTGGTGCCACCATGACCAGCCGGCTCCCAAGAGGACGATGTGTCCCTCACCTGCCTAATTATTGTTAAGCATATTCCAGGACAAAGTTCAATGTTTCATATGTTCTGTTTTCCCCCCCCAAGGAGCTTCATCAAAACATTGTTACCTGGTTAGATTCCATCCAATCAGGACCAGTGGTGCTCCAGGCAGCTGTTGACATCACTTTGAAAGGTTTCTTGATTTCTAAAGAACCTTTTGAAACCTCCTCTAAACAAAGACTTTAAAAAACTTGCTATATAAAGATAAAACATATCAGTTTCATGGAAGGCTACTTTCCGGTATCATCGACTTATTCACTACTTTCTGTAATTACTCTCTTAGCTTGGTAATTAGAGAGAGTATTCTGATACACAGACATGCAACCATTCTGTGTGTCCTTAGAACTTCTCTGGACATCCATCCCCTTAAGAGAGTTTTGCGGGTGTATCCTCAAGTATGTCGTCCTAGCAAAAAGATCAACACAAAAATTCTTCCAAGATTGTGTAGTAACTACTGTTAAATTGCAGTTTGGACTTAGGAAGATACAACATTCAAAAGATATTTGAGAGGTGGTCTCACTCCTAGTGCATCCAGGCATGCTTCATCACTGGCGACCCCTCACACTGGGGTAGAGCAACGCCACTCCAGCAGACTCAACCGAGGAAAAATGCCCTGGGAGTTCTTAGAAATCTTGTTTCAGGACACATTCTCAGGTCCTGTTTGAAGCAAATCTAGTCAAAAATACCCTGGGGTATACCCAAAGGTTTCCTTTATTAGTAAGTTCCCCTGTCATATGACCATTTTTAGTGTGTTTAAAGGATACCAGGAACATTGGAAGGTTAGAAACAAAGGCCAGTCCAAGCCATTTTTGGTCTTGAGTCACCTCATTGCCTTCAGTGGAGCTCCCAACCAATGTTCCAATAATTCTACCATCAGTGGAACACACTGCAATAAATAAATTAATTAATGAATGAACTAATAAAATGCACCATGATTGATTAGGCTCACAGTTGGTCTGTTTTTTATGTCACTTATGATGCTATCAAGCACGTATTGGCCATTTGCTTACATTGTTGCATTAATCATGGCTGTGTAGGTCATTTCAAATATCTTTTTTTAATTCTAGGTCTCTATTTATTGATAATGTATGATACCGTCAGCTTATCATTGCGACTGGTTTATTTGCACATAGGTGGCGGCCAATGTTCAATTGATTTCATGAAACGATGTAAATGTTTTATAGATCAACTTTCTTGAGTTTTTCTGAGAACATAATTAGGCTGTTTGAATTTCACCAATCCAGTTTGCACAATTTTCACACTAGGTTCTGATTACATTAGTCTGAAGGTCTTTGAAGATTTAGGGGTTGTTTAGGAATTGGTTCCAACTGGCTGAGTGGTTGAAGCTTAGTGTCCTCCTCGCCTGCCACAGTTAGACTTCCCCACTGGGCTGGTGTGAACTTTTCTGTGTTTAAGAACACTTTTGGCAAATGCTTGTCAGGCTTCCAAATCATTGTGGACTAGTTTATATGTTTTTTTGAGAAACCTCCAAATCTGGCGATTGTTTCTAAGAAATAAACAAAACGCCCCAGAACTACGGACAAAATTCCTCTTCAAGAGTGGGGGACATTGTTCCTATTCTCCTGCCCTGGACTGCCACATGAAAAATCAGAGATGAAAACTCTGCTCTAAGTAGGGAGGGCCTTCCAACGCTATGTAGATGGCCGCTCTCCATCAGCCGGTTCAACAGGAAGGGGTTTCCTATACTAGAACCATCTGAGACTCTGTCTGCTCTTAATGAGGGAAGGGGGGAATCAAGGTAAGCCAGTTTGGAAACTCACCAGTTTGGAAACCCACCAGTTGGGAAACCCATTAGTTGTGAAACCCACCATTAGATGTTGAGTTTCCCATTATATCCCCAATGAAAACGAGGCCCTTATTTCCAAATTAAAGTTGCCTAGTCGGTGATCTCTGCTTTACTCCTTGAGACCATTTGCGTTTCCATTTCATTGTCCAGCTCAAGGCATAAAAACCAAGAGTTTCACCTATCGTCAACTGCTGAAATGGCTTCCTGAGGAATGTGTGAACACAAGGGTTGCCGTGGACTCACCTGGGCCTTAGAGGTAGCACTTATGATGGAGCGGGAGATATAAAACCTGGACTAAAAATAAAAATAAACTTAAAACAACCACTTCTTCTCGGAAAGAGGTAAGAACCCTCTAAGTGCAGTCATGTCCCTATGAGCTACAGACTTGCATAGTACCCTGAGGAGGGGTGTGGGTGTTTCTAATGCGCTTGTCCCCATTACCGCCTCAGCGGAGACTTAATGCGTATTTGCTTGTTCTATCGGCTGCCTCCACTGTGTGGAGGCAGCAATTATGATGAAGATAAATGCTACTTATCCTGATGTGATTCACAATGCAGAGTGTGTGACCGCTACTGAAAGGGTAGGCGGGGGGGATTAAGAAGCGGTACAGGTGACAGAAAGCCGCAGTCAGTGATAATGGGTCGTGATTCACGCACAGCGCTCCCAGCATGGCAACGGGATGGCGATGGAGCGGTGCGCGGAATTTGTTTGGATGGCTCAGATTGTCTTTGTGTCTGTGCTTGCGCGTGTGTGCACCAAGGAGTGATGTGTGTGCATGCTATATGCTATGGTACATAGAAAAACTGAATTGATAAACTGCATTGGATGCATGTCGCGGAGGGTCTTATTCAGAATTCGGCAGGTGCGGATAAGCACCGAAAAGTGGCAAATGACTCAACCGCCACATTAGGTGGGCAGTGATGATAAATACGACAGAGTGGATGGGCCAGGCCTCCTGCTCCCTCATACTCTAAATGAGGCCTTAGGTGTGCAAAGTAGGTGGGATATGCAAGTTTATATAGAGGGGTATTATACTAGACCTGTGCAAAATCCCCAAACTTTAGTTAGTTCAATTTTATGACGATCTTAAAAATGTATCAGTGACTCACATGAAAATTGCATGCAAAGGCATGCCGCTCATTTATAAGTCCCGCAAGATACAAGCAATGTGTCCAGTTTGTCAAGACACGAGCTCCCACAAGACCAGCCGCCCTCTGAAAAGAAATCTGCAAAATAATCTGAAATATTGTTGCCAAAAGTGAGTGTAATTTCACAAATTTCATGTAACACAAAATGTGTGAGTTCCATGAATTTTGCGGGAGAAATTGCAGAAAGACCTACGTTCTACAGCTATGTGTGTGTAATGTGACCCAACGTTAACATATACGTAGATTCAAAATGGCATATTGCAGGTGAATATGGAATGCATTTCTTTTTTTTTGTATAAATGTGGGCACTTTGATAACTAGGACTTAACTATGATGAGCCATAGAGCACTATGCATCAGAGCCAACAAACCAAGCACATTTTCCAGGACCTATTTTACCCTCGCACCCTTCTAAACTATCACCTAAACCAGTCTACAGAAACATACCAACCAGGGCACAGAAAATAAAATAATAGGCAGGAGATATCCGGTACATATGAATGTGGTGAAGGGATACAAGTGGCATCATTTGGTAGTTGAGGTGGGATTTAGGGGGACGAAAGCGTGGCAGGTGTATTTGCAAAGGATGTATGTCGTTACAACGCACACTTTTACAACGCATGCACTTACAACGCATTTTTTACAACGCAACATCCACTACAACGCATTCCATTACATAGCATGACACTACAACGCATTTTTAAAAACTACCTTTACAACGCATTCCATTACATCGCATACTACCTTTACAACGCATACCATTACAACGCATAATATTAAATTGCATTTAAGGTAAGTATTAGATAGTATAGGGGTAAAAATTACTATTCTAATCCAGGGGGTGCAACAGTAGGGTAAGTGTTGGATAGTATAGGGGTAAAAATTACTATTCTAACTCCAGGGGGTGCAACAGTAGGGGGGTAAGTGTTGGATAATATAGGGGTAAAAATTACTATTCTAACTCCAGGGGGTGCAACAGTAGGGTAAGTGTTGGATAGTATAGGGGTAAAAATTGCTATTCTAACTCCAGGGGGTGCAACAGTAGGGTAAGTGTTGGATAGTATAGGGGTAAAAATTACTATTCTAACTCCAGGGGGTGCAACAGTAGGGTAAGTGTTGGATAGTATAGGGGTAAAAATTACTATTCTAACTCCAGGGGGTGCAACAGTAGGCTAAGTGTTGGATAGTATAGGGGTAAAAATTACTATTCTAACTCCAGGGGGTGCAACAGTATGGTAAGTGTTGGATAGTATAGGGGTAAAAATTACTATTCTAACTCCAGGGGGTGCAATAGTAGGGTAAGTGTTGGACAGTATAGGGGTAAAAATTACTATTCTAACTCCAGGGGGTGCAACAGTAGGGAAAGTGTTGGATAGTATAGGGGTAAAAATTACTATTCTAACTCCAGGGGGTGCAACAGTAGGGTAAGTGTTGGATAGTGTAGTGTAATATTATGCGTTGTAATGGTATGCGTTGTAAAGGTAGTATGCGATGTAATGGAATGCGTTGTAAAGGTAGTTTTTAAAAATGCGTTGTAGTGTCATACTATGTAATGGAATTCATTGTAGTGGATGTTGCGTTGTAAAAAATGCATTGTAAGTCTAGTGCGTTGTAAAAGTTGCGTTGTAAAGGTTGTTCCCCATTTGCAAAGCTCAGGGTTACCCCAGTGGAGTCTCTTGGCACTATTGACAGTTAACAGATATTTATTGTTACCTACCTAATGGAACTCATTTTATTGACCTCAGAAAGATGAAAGACGGAATGGACCTGCCGGGATTTGAACCTGTGACCACGAGGTTAAACACAGATCCCAGGAGTGGATTTGTTAGTCCAGTAATCATCAGGCCAGCCTTAAGTGGGGCTTAAATTCATATCTAACTTGATTAAGCTGAGAAAGCCTAGTAGTCAGCGTGAGAGTCTGCCAGATTCTAGAACCATGAATTAAACATACCTTACTTCTAGATTTTTTTGTGTTTCATGTTCTTGAATTTCTTTAAAAACTGACCAGAGGGCACCAGCATGGAGGACAAACTTGCGTGGGGCCAGGCTCATTTATGTATTGACTATCCAGGAACAGGACCCCATGGTCTTGTGATTAAGATGTATATTTGCACCAATGCGCATGGCTCGTGCATGTGGAGCCGCCGGCCAGTGTTTATCATGGGAGAGGTATGATGCGCCGAGGAGCAAAGAACTTAGCGGGTTATTAGGAAAGTCCGCCTGCCACCCTAGCGGTGCTGGGACCGGCCGCCAGACATGCGGCGGTCCTGCACTGCTAATTTGGATGCGACCGCTACCCTAGCGGTCGCATTCCGCAATGCCAAAGTGCCATGTTGTGCAATGCCATGCACAACGTGACAGGCACTGCGCGGTGCCTGCCATGTTGTGCATGGCAATGGGTACCCCCCAAGTGCAGCCCCCCCACCCTCCCGGGGGCCCGCAACGGGCCCCCAAAGCAATACCCCACCAGCCTGTCCATGGCGGCATCGCTGCCATGGAAAGGCCTTTAAAAACACACATACTAATATGGATGGCGGTGCCTGCTAGGCACCGCCACCATATTAAGGTCCAAGTCTGCCCGGCCGGCAACCGCCGCAATAGCACCCGCCATTATAATATAGCAGGGGGTAAATCGGGTTGGGATGGCGGGCAGATCGCCACAGTCGGGCCGGCAGCGGCGATCTGCCCGCCATCACCCACTAAGTGCGGTTATTAAAATTAGGAGTGGTCGAAGTTGTATAGCTTCTTTCTAGATAAGCATGCGTGATTCTCAGAAGAACTACGGTTTTCACATGTGCGTCATGAGGGGCAGGTTATCCGCGTGGAACCTCGAACTTCCATGATGTTTTTCATTGAGATGTCCTAGTGTCTGCCATGTTTGCAAGAATAAATGAACTCACATGGCCATTCCTCGCCACAGTCCATTTTTGTGAGCTATTTCGTCTTTCACCAAGAGAAAAGGAAAACAGGCAATCACTCAATCTACGTTTAGCCAAAACATCTGAATGTATGGAACATTATGTTCACATATCAAAAATTAAAATTAAAATAGTTTAGAGCATGCTGTGAAATTGGACAACTGTTTTCTGAACCCTCCACAAAATATTCAGAATACACGATTTTGGCAATCTGGTTACAGAATTAGTGTTTTTTCTTCACAAGAGCACATCTCTTTCACAGTGTAAAGAAAACTTTTCAGAAAAAAACATAAGTAGAAAACCTTCAAACTGAGCCCTTGCAATTTTTGATTAAAAGAACTCGCATATTATGAGTAACAAAATGGTAGCAGGTCTTTGAAAAAGGCGCGTGGCTTCTACATGAGCGGGTTCTAAATGTCGTTGAGTGCTTTGCGCGAGGTTATCATTGCAGGTCAGGCGTAAGCGACTGTGAGCCTTTTGTTTGCGTGATAGTAAAGAGGGTGACGTAACTCCATGGATCCTGTGTGTGGTGTAATGCCATAGGTATACGCCTCTCTCAGTCTCACCACCTACCAAAGAGGATGAGAAGGCAACTGTTGGGTTTGGAGAAGAGAAGGTGCTGTGATTTTGCACTTTAGAAGCCCCAATCCTCTCTAGAGAGTCAGTTCTTTATAATTGCTATGCACAGGTCATGTGGTGTTCCTGTGAGAAGCCTCAGACAGCGCTTGCATGATTAGTAGGTCCAGATTTGGGACCTCAACCAGCCACCTTTTACGACACTAATAGGTTTCATTTATCTCTTTTCTATCTAAAGCTCCTGTCGCCTACAGCCCAAGGGAAGGGATTAGTAGCCCATGGCGGCCCCCACAGTGGAGATGGTTCATGGGTGCGCCATAAAGCCTGAAAAGCATATTCCGCTAATCTATAAATGGTTTAGCGCGTGCTTGACGAGGGCGAGGTGAGCACGCGCTCCTCTAATCCTGCAGGATGCTATGGCTCTTTTACGGTGGAAGATGTCGCTTCCCAGAAACACTTCCAGTGATGTATGGCCCTGCTTAGAATTGCTTATGCATGCAGCTTTCTGTAGGCCTCTGCTGCACCGCCAGGCAGAAAGCGAGGCCGATAACCAGATCCGGGGTTATTTCAATATCGCCGGAGCATGGAGGTGATACACTGTGGCTAGCTTGAAAAATAGAAATGAATTGTGATGGAACAGAAGCTAAGTCTTGGCCTCGAAGAGATTTTTTATTTATTTTTTGCGGTTTTATACATCGCGAACTCGACCCGAAAGTATTGGAGCGCTTTACATGAGCATCAGTTACATTGCACAAGGTCGTGTTCATTTTTAGTAGCCACGGGGAGATTAAGTGATTTGCCCAGAATCACAGGATGTTCAGCCGACGTTGAGACTCGAACCTGGTTCCCCAGTTCCAAAGTCGGCAGCTCTAGATGTTACGCCACATCCTCTCCCAAATTTCTGAGAGAGCTACAGCTGCCGCACTGGTCGCTCTGTGGCTGGCGGGTTGCAAGCACCAGCGTCAGTCCTGTACCAAAAGTGGAAGGGTTCCAGAAAGTAAAAAGCGTGAATGCTGGTAATCTACATTAATCTTAGTTCTAACTCTTCCTCATTACAGTTGTTCAGTCTCATCTTTTGGCCTGTTTCGGCCTTCAGAGGATGGGCGAAAAGGTTTCGAAGGGGCTGGGAATGTCGTCCAGTGATGCCACCCAGATGAGTGGGAGGTGCTCAATTTTCTAGCATGCTTCAAGGGTTTGTTCTATAGAGACATGATTCATATCAGGAGTTATGACTGGGATGAGGGAGAGGGAAGTAGAGGTTATGAGAACTCGACATCATGGAAACCACAGCGCAAACATAGAGCCAGAGTAGGACAACCAAGGGGCATATTATCAAGAAACGGCGTTAAAATTATTGAGAATTCCCATAGAAGCCCATGTTCTGGTGTCAACATGGGCTTCTATTGGAATTCTCTGCGGCATATTATCAAGCCCATTATCGCCGCTTTAGCAGCAGTTTTCTGCCGCTAAAGCGGCGATAATTTTAACGCCGTGCTTGATAATATGCCCCCAAGTGCGAACGAGCATGACTCAACACCTTCTTGTCATGCTCTGCCCACAGAATGCATGCTTTGTGCAAATAATGGCCGGCGTGTGCACTACAAAACTAGGGGTGGACGGAACATGCGTAACTTGCTGTAGCGTAGTTATGTTAAATTACACAACAAAATTACATCATGTTATGTGAAAGTACGCAAAGAATGTAACCCAGAATTTAGTGCTATATTCTTAGTTCAAAATGCACCTTTGCATCCAAAATGGACCCAAGGATGCACGTTGCACTCAGAGAATAGCACTGATTGCAACAGAAAATGATCCGCTGTAGCGAGCAGTCCCTCACTCTCGCAAAGTCCGCTGGCCTTTTGCTCCTGCGGTTGGATTTTTGTGTTAAATTACTAATAATTATGTGAACTGAGGTAATTGCTTAATTTTTAGTAATTTTGCATCAGAAGTGTAACAAAAAAGTACCAATATTACTCTGATTTCTCCAGCGTAATTAAATTAATCAAGTATTTAAAATATTACCCAGGCCTATACGGGCCTATGTGCGCTCAGTTGTGTTTAAATCTGGCGGGACGAACTGGTCCAAACCAACAGCGTGTCCAGAAGCAACTGAAGCTCGCATAGCTGCCTGAGGAGCCAAATTACCGTAACTCATGGAGGAGATCTACAGGGCAGGCGTGAAGACCATGGTGGGGTGTAGAGCAGCAGAGATCCTCCATGGTTAAAGTCGCTAGTACCAAGTCGCCTTCGGGCATATGTTGCGCTTTATAAAAAAATAAATATCAAACATCAGAGAGAGGTCGATGATGTGTAATGAGTGGTGCGGGAGCATAGAGTCCTCATCCCGATACTAACTGGAGTGGGGTCTCTGGCCATAGAAATATTTAGAAAAACAACCATCATTTTTTAAACTATGTTCCTAGTGCCAATTTTAAGTATATTTTTTTAATTTCTTCTCCTCTTCGGAATAATAATGGGGCAGAGCTGTCCATGAGCAACACACTCCCTCTATAGAAGAAACCTATACATTGATAATGATACTTCTCATTCCACGAATCCACAAATCCCTTCCTCTCTCACAGTCCCAGCTCAAACTTAACATCCACGACAACTGCTTCTAGTGAGTGCTGGTACTGGGTGCGAAGATGTCATGGCAGTACCAAGAAGCGCTGCTCTACAAAATGTAACCTATCATATCTAACGTAACTTAACATGACATAAGCATAACATAACAACATATAGCATGACATAGCATATAATAACCAAACACAATATACTCTAACATGTTAAGTTATGTACTAGCCTAAGCAGACATGACATGACCCCATTTAAGATGACAAGATATCCCAAAATCAAAAGGAACAATTGATGGATGGAATGCTGAACAATGTAAACATTCACCCCCAGTCAAGAGATCTGGGTTTAATCCATCGTTCTTTTGCTCACCACACCACCCAGTTTGGACCTAGCCATATGCAAATGAATCTTGACCCTGTCCCACTGTGGTGAATGTTTGACATTGTGCAGCATTCTGTTCATCAATTGTTCTTTTTGCATGTTATAACAAAATAGCATAAAATAACAAGAAGAGGTAACAGGTACAGTGGGTGTGACAGAACAAGGGCGCAAGGGGAAAATATTGATGGCGAGAAGAAGGTAGGGTGAAAAGAAGCCAGGAGGACTATACGAGAATAAGGGTGTGAGTATAGCATACATTATTAGAAAGAATATATGACGATACATCGCATGGCATTACAATGCGGTTGTTACAGTGCAAGTGTTGTTACAACCCGTTGCTATTATGTCGCAAATGTTTACCACGCATATACCTTTACCACGCATGCCATTACAATACAAAGGCATATATATATATATATATTATTTTTTTAACCCCCCCTAAAACACTACATTTACCCTTACTACCCCACTACCCATACTCCCTAAAACCCTAAAATTAACCTTCCTACCCCAGTACCCATACCCCCTAAAATCCTAAACTTACCCTTACCACCCCAATACCCATACCCCCTAAACCCTCAAATTACCCCATGCACCACAAAACCCATACCCACCCTGAACCCTAAAAGTACCCCTGGCACCCCAAAACCCTTACCCACCCTCAACCCTTAAATTACTCTTAGCACCCTAAAACCCATACCCACCCTGAGACCCAAATGTATACCTAGCACCCTAAAACCCATACCCACCCTGAACCCATTACCCTTGGCACCCCAAAACCAAAACCCACCCTGAATCCTAAAATTACCCCTTTCACCCCAAAACCCACACCCACCCTGAACCCTAAAATTACCCCTGACACCCTAAAACCCATACCCACCCTGAACCCTAAAATTACCATTGGCACCCCAAAACACATACCCACCCAGAACCCTACAATTACTCCTGGCACTCCAAAACCCCATACCCACCCTGAACCCTAAAATCCCCCCTGACACATCAAAACCCATACCTACCCTGAACCCCAAAATTACCCCTGGCACCCCAAAACCCATACCCACCATGAACCCCAAAATTACCCCTGGCACCCCAAAACCTATACCCACCCTGAACCCCAAAACTACCCCTGGCACCCCAAAACCCAAACCTACCCTGAACCATAAAATTACACCTGGTACCCCAAAACCCAAACTCAACCCTAAAATTACCCCAGGCACCCCAAAATCCTTACCCACCCTGAACCCTAAAATTACCCTTGGTACCCAAAAATCACTCTGAACCCCAATATTACCACAGGCACCCAAAAACGCACCCTGAACCCTAAAATTACCACTGGCACCCCAAAATCCATACCCAGCCTGAACCCTAAAATTACCCTTGGCACCCCAAAACCCAAACCCACCCTGACCCTAAAATTAGCCCTGGCACCCCAAAACCCATACACACCCGAACCCTAAAATTCTTCTTAGCACCACAAAACCCAAACCCGCCCTCAAGGCTAAAATTACCCCTGCTACCCCAAAACCCATACCCACCCTAAAACATAAAATTACTCTTGGCACCCCAAAACCAAAATCCACCCTGAACCCTAAAATTAACCTTGGCACCTATAACCTTGCACAGGTGTAGTCCTCCCAAGACGTACATCGTAGGGGTTCTCGTGGGTGAGGAGGACGAGGAGGAGAGACCACGGCGAAGAAGAGGGTAGCCCAGAGATGCCACAGAAGGTAAGTGGCTTTTATTTAACTGCTTATTAGTTTTTGGGGCATGGGCAGGGCCCAGCTAACTCTGCTCCGCTGTGGATTTGGAGTTTTGCCTGATCTCCACGTTCCCAACGGAGCGCGGAGTTGGAAAAACTCTGCAAACTTCGCCTGCGGAGCGGGGTTCGCTGCCCGGGGTTAGTTAATATTTGATTTGATTGTTACATTTATAAAGAGCGGGCTGTCACTCCGAAAGGAGCATCCTGGCTGTCCCTCCACTCTACACGGGTGGCAGAGAGTTAGCGCTATTCTGCAAACTTAACACCCTGATGAGCTTCAGCTGGTGGTGGATATAGAAGAATGGTAAGAGAGGCAATATCTGGCACCCTGACACAATAGGAAACTTGATGTTTCCGTGTTAGAACCCTTGACCATCAGTTGCTTGTGTGTGTGAGTCACATTCCACGTCACTTCTAACAAGTACCAAGTTACCACACAGCCCTTGCAGTAGTGAAAACTAATTTAAGAGTTTTTCACTACCAGGACATCTAAAAGTTAAAAGTACTTGTCCATCTTTTTAAATACACTGCACCCTGCTCTAATGACTATTTAGGGCCTATAAGAGGTGACTTATATGTATTGAAAAGGAAAGCGTAAGCCTGGAAAAAGAATTTGTTTGTCAGGTGGCAATTTAAAACTAAACACACAGGAATTAATGGCAGGCCGCAGACATGTTTTGAAAAGCTCCTTAGGTGGGTTGCACAATAAGTGCTGCAGTCCTGCTAATAGCTTTTTATTTACAGGCCCTGGGTACACGTAGTACCACTTTACTACGGACTCACAATTAAATTAAATGTGCCAATTGGGTGAAAGCCAATTTTACCATGTTTAAGTGAGAGAGAATAAACACTTAGCACTGGTTAACAGTGATGAAGTAAACAGAGTCCTAAAAGCCAACATAATGGGTTCAGAAAACATGAGGGTGATGGCAAAAGGTTTGTGGATGACCCTGCAGAGAGGGCCAAGCACAACACATCCCTTCTAATCCTATGAGTTAATTCTGCTGCAACAATCTCTGGAAGGAAACTGTCAAGCATGCATGGTGAAAGTCTTCAGCTCAAGACGTTTACTAGCTGTCTCCCTGAATCTGGCCCGTTTTGTGTCAGATACCTTAACCTGTGACTTTAAGGAGGTGTGGTGTATTTTAGCCAACCTTGCACACACCTCTTAAAGAGAAAGAGAGGGCAAAATGAAGGCTTCTGCTGTGATCTGCGGTCAGACGTTTGAAAATCCAGCAAAATCAACTCAGACCTCTATTCTTCCAAAGCTGACATACAGTAATACGTTACTTACAGTGCTCAGAAGCAGCAGATGTGAGGTGTGATACTCTATATAAAACAAGTTATTATTATTATGGCAAGCACTGTCACAGGGACTTACCACATAATGACGTGCCCCACTCCACCCATGAATGTGGTGAGTGCCCCACTCCACCCATGAATGTGGTGAGTGGACTCAGAGGCTTTCATATCTTACAGAAATTCATAGGCCTTAGGGTGAGCATGTTGCCCCCTAAAGTGTGGGGTCCTCTTGCACCACAGCGATTGCAGGGGGCTTTATTGTGCCCCTGCACTTTCAGGACCAGGCTAATGGACACACATTCAGTGTCCGTCATTCATTTTCATGGCTCTAGACCACTGTCAATGGTTACCTCGTGCCTGCTCTGAAGATGTGGTTGAAAAAGAACATCTGGAATGTGCTCATTACTGGCATTTTTAAAAGCCTTTGATCTGCACTGGAGTGATGGAGAGACGTCGCGGCACATAAAGGGCCCCTTGGTCAAAGGCAAGCTATTGTCACACAGGTGTGTTAATCAATTTTAAGGTGACTTTGATGAGCATAAAAGTGGGTGTTTGCAAAGTTGTAAAGGTTTTTCATCAGCCACTATCTAAAGGTTTTTTTTATGTCTTTATTAGCACCATGAAATTTGAAAAGTTTAAAAGAAAAAATGTAGTGTGGAAAACTTCATCTAAAAGTAAATCTGTAGAAATAAATCTCAGAAAAAGCCGGATAATTCTTTCAGCAAAAATCTTTTGGGAGAGAGAGTCTCCATTACTTTTTTTGAGCAGGAAAAAATTATTGTAAGAGAATGTTGCCAAAGTGTGTGGAATCATTTGCTGTCTGCTCACAGTGCGTAGTTCGCTAACTTTGCCCAACTTCCAAATCGAACATTAACTTGTCACAGAACCCTAAAAATAGTAGGGAATAACATTTTCTCCATCACAGAAATCCTTCCAAACTTCGTCCCTGTACTGGCATCTACTCTCAAATACAACAATGAGAGCAGCACTCCAGAAGGGGAAAGAAACACAACAAAGCATCATAACTTAACAGGCCTGTGTCTGTCATAATGTGCCTTATTATAAGCTCACACTGCTGATCATCAAAATATTGTCTTCACAGCAGTGGAGAAGTGTGGCTCAATGATTAGAGCGGCAGACCCTGATGCTGAGGTCTAGCCCGGGACCAGGGTTCAATTCCCCACCTCGGCGGGTCTTGGGCTCAAAAATTCCACGGACCTGATAATTCTCGCCTCGGTGCCTATTCCAATCATGGAGTCCCACTCTGCAACTCTGGGCAATGGCTTGTGTAATCTCCACAACGGCCCCCACAACGCTAAGGATGCCTGGCCTCCACCTTGGGGGTGCCCAGGAGTGGACGCCTCACAGGGAAAGCCAGGATGGGTTCCACAGCGGTATTCGTACAAGTGCCTTGAGATCCTTGCGGGTGAGTAGTGCGCTATACAAGTATCAAATTTACATTTACATTTACAGCAACCACGTGACCACAACTGATGGCTCTGCAAGCACATCAGTCATGGACACTGAACCAGAGTGAAATGCAGTCTATTCGGTGAGAGAAACAGAGAAACAGCTAAAAGAAGACATAGTGGAAAGAATTAGAAGTGAGATGAAAGTTAAGTGATATGAAATTAATTAGAGGAATGGAAACATACAGCAGTGTTAAAAATAAGTGTTAACTACAGAAGGAATAACTTGCCGTCTTGCCGCTATTAGCTGTTATCTTTCATAACTTGGTTATAGCAATACGTATATGGCCCAGATGGTGTCTTGTTTCTGCAGGGTTTATTTCTGTCGTGGCTTCCGTCCAATACAAACACCCACCACCAACGCCAACTGATCCCCCCTTCCTGTGTCTCCGCTTCCCTTCAGTATCTTTATTCAGACATGTGCGCCAGTCCCGCACTCCACCTACACAGCAAACACTGCGATCAGCTAAAACAGTGTGGAAACATCCAGGTAAAATTATATAACAAATGCCTCTTATGTGCGAACATAAAAATAACATCACACAGGCAAGGAACCAAAACTATTAACTGTTATCCATCCTGAGGGTAAACAACGTTTATAACTAAACTTTTTGTACGCAGGGAATCACAACGCGGTCGTTACAACGACCGCGTTGTGATTCCGCATACCATTACTCCGCAAGTCAGGACAACAACTTGCGGAGGGGGGGGAAGGTGTTGGATTTAAAATCCAACACCTTCCCTACTGTCCGCACAGACTGGAGTTGGAATAGTAAATTATACTATTCCAATATCCAGCGCTCCCCCTCCGCAAGTCGTTGTTCCGACTTGCGGAGTAATGGTAAGCTGAATCACAATGCGGTCGTTGTAACGACCGCGTTGTGATTCCCTGCGGACAAAAAGACTGCGGGATAAGGAGGCATATTCATCCTGAGAGATCTTCTGGAAAAAAGGTACAATCTCACCAAAATCATAGAAGCTGTGAAATTGACATTCCGTGCTCATTGACACCTGATGACATCACAGAAAGATCGACACAGTATTTGACAACGAAGGATGGCAAACTAATCAGTGGTTAATTTGTACAAAATAAGTGCAAGGACCCCTACCAGCGCTGCCAATGACAGTACCAACACAACTACTAACCATCACACTCATACAAGTATGACAATTCAGGTTATTGCAGGACCCCAAAGATATAGGAATAGCTTGAGACACAGGTATTAGTCCTTTTTATTGAAAATTGTATTAATAAATAACTTTTGTTGTGTTCATCTGTAAATTAGACAAACAGTGCCATCATGTGGCAAACTGTTGTAAGTGCCGGTGTTGATAATTAACTGCCGATGCCGAGTACTGGAAACCACCGGTTCAAATTTGGCACTGTGTGCAATTTTAAATAACCATCTACAAAAACAGACGAAAGTCATATGTAGATTTAAGACACATCATTTAGTGATACAGGGAGAAAAATAGGAGCAAACAGTAAGCTTTTGCTGCTCTTTGTCCACCTAGACATGCTGTTTAACAGTTGTTGTCACCTTTGCTACTACTACATGCTACTGGCGTAGATATGCCCTGATCAGAACCTGTTCTGCCAGTGGCGGCTCCTCAGCTACTGCGGAGGTGCGTCGCCTCACCGCATGAACTGCAAGCTGAATAAAAAGAACTGAAATGATCATAACTTTCGTTATTGTCATTTTATTTTTTGTATTTAGCTAGCAACTGAAGCCGGGGGGGGCAGGACTGGGCTACCAGAGTCACAGGGGAAGAAGTGGTGGCAGCACCTAAAGTGCACATGACGCTTTGGCTGGCCATCTCGGGCTGTCCAAACTGTCATGCACACACTGCATGTTCTCCAGCCTGCGTGGAGAAAGTACACATCCTGCCAGCCCCCGTCTGAGTGCCGAACCACAGCGCTCAGACCAATCGCAATACTGCTAATGCTGTGTTGTGATTGGTCAGGGGATTCTGGGAGGCTGTGCGCTTCCTGCGGAAAAAGGATGGAGGACCGAGTAGGAAGAGGTGGCGGCCGTCAGTCAGAGGCACAGGTAAGTGCTTTATTTTTTATTATTTCCCACCCCCTCCCTCCATCCCCCGTCACCACCCCTGTTCCGTAGCAGCCGCTACTGAGTTCTGCTGAGTAACTATATCATCCTTGCAAATGTCAACATCTTGCGAAACTAGAAAACGGACTACCCGAAATGGGCATTAGGCCTTCTTCATCCATGCTGCACCAGATTTAATGTGCAGCTGACCCAATTGCACCTGACTGATGAAATGAAAGGACGGTGTGAGAATCTGCAAATGTGTTCTATTTTTGAACTTTCATAAAAGTCTAAAGAAAACTTTGCAAGTTTGTAAAGGTTCGGAAGTTTTGTACTTGGCCAATCAATTCAACATCAACACTGTGACTTTCACAACAAGGTATGTGTGCAAATTGTTCATTTTACACTGACAAAATCGATCTTCATAAGACAGACTATACACAAAGTAGTGTTCCTTTGCTGTGCAATTCGTCTGTGCATAGATAACTTATATGTGGGGGGTTCTTTAATATATCTACATTGCAGTGATTAACGATTTGAGGCACAAGGAGATCAATTGATTTGATCAGAATCACATGCTAATTTGCCCACATGTGGAAGACAAGAGCAGAGTCTAGGTCTCAATGTTTCAATGTCAACAATTTAGCTTTCAAGAAAAAAAGGCTGTTGACTGTAATCAAGCAGTACAGTGACTGCGTCTTTTGCTGGATGTTTTAAGGACAACATTTCTGGTTCCTTACCCAGTCTGTCACAACCTATTTATTCTACCAACCCAAAAATTTGACAAAATTCAAGCAGACACCCACACTTCAGAAAATGTCCTGCTCTCAAGAGTGGACGCGAGGAGACCATCCTGGGTCTGGAGGTTCTGAATTTAAAGCTTAGAAGATCGCCCCGGAAGCCACCTTGCCAGCCAGTGGAAGAAACACAAAGCTGGAATGTACCCACTAACAAAATCGCTGGTAGGAAAAAGCCTGTAGCAGAAAATACCTCCTGAGTTTACCCACAACAAAGGCAGCACAGAGTACTTGGAAGGAAGGACAAGAACCAGGAACAGAGACAACCAGAAGCGTTGTAACACACTGGATGGAAAATGTAGAGGGTTTAAATAGGAAAAAAAATACTTGGAAGGAGTCAGAAATTAAGGGAAGCAATTCCCCAGATCTTGGGCGGGGTCAACCCAATAGGAATCAATGGGACAGTGGCCATGATGGATTGGGCTAGGAAAAACGAGATCCCACCCCACCATGGTGCCACCAGGTCCTTTATGGTTGCTACCTGCGGAAGGCATGGTGTCTCCAGGATCCACGACTCCCCGGAGGGCCACAGAAGAGGAGCACCCTGCACTGGGACCGGCAGATGCAGGTAAGTGAAACTGCAGGGGCATCTAATGGATTCACAAGATCCTGCCAACATGTTCGGCTGATGCGAACAAGCCTCCGGCAAGGGCATGTCCCATGAGCCTGCCCGACACTTGCTTGCTGCATTCTCCATTCCAACGTCCAAACATTCTTGCTCACATTTGCCAAGCTGACTTTGTAAATGAGCTCTGGGAGGGGTCAATTATGCACCAGCTTCAGGAACACGTGGAGTCAACCAACATTCGAGCCCATCAACAACCAGGATTCCAGATTTCCAGAGACTCCTAATATACTTTACATGATATCTGTATGGACCTCCTATTAGCTCTTGACCAACCAGAAATGCTAATCCTCCTTGGCTTTTCATTGGCTTGTGATATGCTTGGATATGAGATCCTGATTTTAATCCTCTATAAAAATTGGGCCGGGTCAAAGGACTAGTCCAACAGAGGTGCGGTCACTATTTTCTTAAGTGTGATGGCAGATGAGAATTAGTATGTGATTAATCCAGATAAAACACACCTCAAGGGATGTCCCCCAAGCTTCACCACTATTGTGTGAGGCTTCAATATCTACATACGGTCTGTGGATCAGCTTCAAAGATATCCAAATTATACTCAACTGCACAACTAAGGTTGTAATTTAACTGAACAACATAGCAAGTCACTCCTTGTCTGAGACACATTCAGTTGGGATCAAACAGAATAAGCAAACCTTGGAATGACCAAAAAACTATAATTCCAGCAATTAGCAGCTCCCCTAACGAGTGTCTCTCTTTCCCATTGGCCTGTGGTATTGTGATCACGTTCCTCACTAGCCTGGAAAATAAAAAGCAAGGAACTTGGTTTATGATAGGCCTGTCTTTCATGGATCAGATTAAAGCCATAATTAGGAATGTAAAACATTAGCTCATGATGCTGAATTGAGTTTTACATCTCACCAAGATAAACCACCGCATTCAACTCGGCAGGTCCCTGGTTCTCACCAGATCAGGTTATTGTATTATTATATGTTCAAGGGCATCAAAATATGAATTCAAGAAACCCTCCAAAATCAAACATCCAGACTAAGGCCCCAATTTCAGATAACAACAGTCCTCATGTCCCTGGCCTGACAGAGTTCTTCTGACTCCAGCTATTCCAAAGGAGGAGGTTCAAGTTACTGTGCACATATAGTGGAAATGGCCAAAGATGTCTACTAAGGCTGGCATCCCAGTGCGCCTTCGGCTGAAGCCTTCTATTTGATAGGGTTAGATCCATCTCCCAATCCAGTTTAAACCTCAAGGAGCCTCAAACCTCAAAGCGCTGGGCTCACAAGTTCTGAGGAGCCTCAGTCCCCATTTGAAGAGTCTATGCTGCCTTCCAGCCTGAAAGTTACCTCTGTAGACCTGCCTATTCAAGGAGGGTTTCATCTCACTCCATGACCATCTCATTCACTTACACTCACAGGAACCTTCATAATTCTAGTGTATCTGCCCGTCTATCCCAACCTCTGCCCATCAGGTCTCTCACCGGGTCCCAATACTATAAAGAGACTACAGAGTGCTGTAAAATATCTGTAAAGACAAAAAACTTGTGCCATAAAACTCCTGGATAAATAAAAATAAATATCCACATTTGATTCTAGCTTCAAAGGCTAAGTGCAGTGTGACCTTTCATCACCTCAAACCTGATCATCATTAATATCTTTCCATGGGTGTTTCTGACAAGTCTCCCCATCCCGTCACCCCCAGCCGGAACAATACTTGCTGGAGTTAGTCAAGGCATTCATGCTCTAAGCAGGATTATGCAAATGGGCTGCATTCTGGCCTCTGAGCATCTCTTATTCATAAGCTCCTCTTGCACAAAGTAATGATGCCGGCCTGCTTGGCTATGTAAGACAATACGACCCCATAATGCCTCGCCGCCTTCCTCCCCCTTGATCACCGGTTCGTCGCGTCTCCAACTTGAAAGGCTTGCCTTAGTATTCAAGGTTGGCTCTTTATCTCATCTCCACTGTTTTGTGGAATGAACTTGGAGCCTCTCTTAAAAGCATGGATCTGAAGTTTTTAATATATTCCTCTGTTTGCAGGGTTTGTGCTCCTCCATCATTATTCATGGAGAGGATTAGCTCTCTGTAGAAAACTACTGAATGGTGCCTATTCCGTGAGCCGCAGAAATGCAGTGCTTAGCGGTTTTACTGTGTTAATACTCTTTTTATAAGTTCATTTTAAATATAATTGAGTATTTGGAAAACAAATCATACCCACCCTCTTTAAGAATGCATTTTAATGTTCTTGAGACTACTGTAAACTCTGGCAAAAAAAGGCATGAGATTCTCGTGTTAGGATATGCACATCCCTCATGTCTCAGATATCACTCCTTACATCTCATTCCTCATTCTCATCCCTTCTTCCTTACCTGTTATTTTACATCCCTCAATCATCATCTGTCATTCTTCATAAAACATCACTCATCACTCATCCCTCAGTTATCATCTATCATTCTTCATACATCACTCATCCCTCAATCATCATCTATCATTCTTCATACATCACTCATCCCTCAATCATCACCTATCATTCTTCAAACAACATCACTCATCACTCAATCATTCTCTATCATTCTTCATACTTCACTCATCCCTCAATCATCTACCATTCTTCATACATCACCCATCCCTCAATCATCATCTATCATTCTTCATACATCACTCATCAACCAACCATCATCTATCATTCTTCATACATCACTCATCCCCCAATCATCATCTATCACTCTTCATACATCACTCATCACTCATCCCTCAATCATCATCTATCCTCCTTCATACATCACTCATCACTCATCCCCCAATCATCATCTATCACTCTGCATACATCACTCATCATCTATCATTTTTCATACAAACTCCTCATCACTCATCCCTCAATCATCATCTATCCTCCTTCATACATCACTCATCACTCATCCCTCAATCATCATCTATCCTCCTTCATACAACACTCATCCTTCAGTCATCATCTATCACGCTTCATATAACATCCCTCATCTCTCAATCATCATATATCATTCTTCATACATCACTCATCCCTCAATCATCTATTATTCTTAATACAAAATCCCTCATCAATCATCCCTCAATAATCATCTATCATTCTTCATACATCAATCATCGCTCAATCATCTATCATTCTTCACTCATCCCTCAATCAATACCTATCATTCATCATACAACATCCCTCATCCCTTACCCTGTATTCATGATCTCCATTCATCATCCCTCATGCACGATCCATCATTCCTCATCCATCTTCCTCGCTTGTCATCCAATATCCATCATCAATCATTTCTCATGCCTCACTTTTCATGCCTCATTCATCATGCCTCACTTCTCATCTGTCATTTCTCACTCCTCATTCCTACTTTTAATCCCTCATTCCTCGTTTTTCATCACTTATCCCTCACTGCTTATCCCTAACCATCATCTGTCATCCTCCATACATCATCCCCCATCTCTTATCACTTACTAATAATCTCCACGCATCATCCCGGGTCCACCATTGCTCACCCATCGTCCAACATTCCTCATCCATTGCCCTTCACCCCTCACTTCTCATCCATTTCCATCCTCCTTTACTCCTCGTCATTCATTCCTACCTTCTCGTATCCCACCGTCGCCCCTCATACTTCTTCCCTCTTGCCTCATTCCTCTCTCCTCACACCTATTCTAGCTCCTCATCTGTATCTCTTCATCTGTCATTTCTCACTTCTCCCTAATGTCCATGGCCCATCCATCGGCTCTCATTCCTCATCCACCAGTCCTTATCCGTCATTCCTCTTCGCTCATTCCTTGTGGATTGTCTATCACCCCTCATTCCTCATATATCATCCATAATCCCTCATGCGCCACCCCTCATCCCACATCTATCACTCACATTCCTCAGCCATTAGTCATCAAAACACACTTTCAATGTTCTGAAACAGCCTTCCACACTCATGGTTGTCAATGAAACACTGGGCTCTGATCTATTGGTCTATTCACTGAAATACACCCTATTTAAATGCCTGTGCTACTTCAGTACAGAGGAAAGGAAAAGAGAAAGAGAGAAAGAGAGAGAGAGAGGGAGGGAGAGACAGTGAGGAGGAGGGAGAGAGGGGGGAGGGAGAGAGAGAGAAGAGAGAGAGAGGGGAGGAGAGAGAAAGAGATAGAGGGAGGAAGGGAGGGAGGGAGAGAGGGGGGGAGGTAGAGAGAGAGGGGAAGAGAGAGTGAGGTGAGAGGGGGAGAGAGAGGGAGAAAGAGGGGGTGGGAGAGAGAGGGGGAGAGAAAGAAGGGGAGAGAGAGAGAGACAGAGGAAGTGAGAGCGAGAGAGAGAGAAGGAGGGAGAGAGAGAGGGGAAGAGAGAGAAAGAGAGAGAGGGAGAAAGAGAGAGAGAGAGAGAGAGAGAGAGAGAGAGAGTCTGTCCAGGGAATCAAATGCTATAAAGCATTACATTTTTTTAAGATAAGTGTTTTTCTGTTCCATCTGGTTCATGGTCAACGCTCGATGGGTTTGGAGATGGAAGGCGCCTTCAGGGCTTGGCTTTAAAATCATCAGTTGTGGAGACGGTAAACAAACCTCCTTTGTATCACAAAGAAAAACCTTTAGTCTGATGCTGGTATTTGCATCGAGTGCTGTATATATAAAATGTGTATATCTATATACGCAAGCACACGCACACAAAGGTTCATTCATATATAGGTGCTTTGGGTCAGTCATCTTCATTCACTGGTCTGTCAGCTGTCTTTCCCACAGCATATGGCATGGGCCCAAGGGTCAGCCCAAGGGTCAGCCCCTTCAGCCCTGGGCTCTCTTCCACCGTGAGGGATCTATTTTGAGTGTATTTATCCACCTAAAAGGATTTTCACCTAAGTGTCAAGGCTGATAGTTCAATGTGTCCAATGCTTTTTTATTGACATCCTTTATTCTTTTCAGTTGAGTCATCTCTGTGTATTGAAACTATGCCTTCAGATTCCCATCAGTGGAGGTAATTAGTATTTTGTTTGTACCAATAGAAATCATATTTTCTTGCAATGTGTATTAAAACGAAAAGGGGTTTAATATCTGTTTTAAGGACATTTGGCTGCCAGGAAGCACTAAAAATATTTTATTACATTGTTGTGATTTTTTAAAATCATTTATAGAGGAAGCAGAAAGTTGACACATTTAGGAGGTAGCATATTTTATCTTGGTATTCCTTCTTTTTATTTTTTTAGAATATGTGCAGCAAAACGTTTTTTTTTTTGTTTTTTGTTTCTTAATTAACCATTGCATCAGCTTGCTAAGACCAGGCCTGATGACTTTGACAATATTTGTTTTTTTTCCCCTTGAGTATTCAGATTTCAGTACTGGCTAGACTTCCTGTCCTGCATCATAAGCATAGGTCCCCAGAGGGTTGACATTGGAAACCAGGAAGAGCATGGCTTGGACAGAGGGGACATTCAAGATAAATGACAGGAGCTGGTCAAGCTTCAATAAATACAACTACTAGCATCCCTGTAAAATGTACAGTTAGTTCAGTGTCATGTTTTTTAAATAAAGTTTCATTTTAATATGCTTGATGTTTGCAGCATATTTATGGAGTGGAAATATGTTCTTAGATTGCATGTATTTAGTTATATCATGGTGAATTTAAAGTAAACATTGGCATCAGAGAGAATGTTAACCAATTAGGGGTCCTTACCTATGTCCATGTTTTCTTTTTCATCTATGCATGCTGCATTTGAACTGTGTATTGACCTATCCGTCCATGTTTGACACATTATTGTTTGTTAATAATTTATCTGACCTTGTGGTGCATATACATTAATGCCGCATGCTAAGGTGTCCTTGGAAGCCCTCATGACATATATGAGTCAAGAGGTGTCCAGGGCCTCCAGTCCTGACGCTCTGTTTATTTTACTTTTTTTTATGTCACACTGATTTAGGACAACACCATTTTGAGGCCGGGGTTGGTTGGAGAAACTCTGCTGTTGCCAATCTTTCTGTAGACGGGTAAACTCATGAGTGAGGCAACCCAGAGCTCACTTCTACTCTGCATTATTGATATGCATGAGATGCCACTAGGGACCTCACATACATCTCGGGAGGATGCGCGAGGAGGAACGAGCTGTTTGTGTAAGCCATAGCAGGGAGCCAAGAGCTCTTTGGATTTTTTTGGAGGCTAAGAAAAAGCCCAAACATCTTCTGAGTAAGACTTTTAAATAAAGGAATGAAGCAAAAAACAGGAAAATACGAAAACTAAATATCGCTATTATCCTACCACAATATTTTTATCTGAAAAATAAAGACAATCCCTTTGAATTGTTTTTCTTATGTGTTTATAGAAAAAAAGTATTATTTTGCCAATAATATTTTAATGAAATTTACCGAAGAATATTCTCTTATTTTTCACTTCATTTTCTTTAAAAAAAATATGCACGCAAAATTTCAGAACGAAACATTTTTAGTAATACACTTACAAAGTCACAGAATGCACAATCATGAATTTTGCAAGCATTCCAACTGTGTACTGGCGCAGCCCTTCCTAAGATTGAAGGGGCCCTGCCCGGCTTCCGTCCTTGCAGAGTCCGCCCAGCACTGCTTGCTCAGCGGCAGCCCTGGCGTCCCTCCCGGGTGATGGATAACCGGGAGCTCCGGTGTCTCGCGCCTCCCTTCACAGGCCTCGCGAGTTCACTCGTTTGACAAGTTGTAAGGAATGATGCGCAGATGTTGTTCTGTCTCCAAGGGTATTAACGTGTATTTACATGTGACCGATAAGAGTGGCGCGCGCCGAGGCAGAGAGGATTCTGGGAGCTAAGTCGTCGGGTTGGCCTTCCTACTGCAGAGCAGGCTGTCCTTCTATCAAAAAGCGATGTAGGAAGTAGAGGGCGAACGGAGGCTGCGAGGAGGGAACACAGGGGTTTCACATTTAGGGGTTTAGGGCATTCAGACATTAATGGAATGTAAAGGCTAACCCTGGGCGTAGTTCGCGAAGTAGCACTACGCGAAGCTACGCAAAGTGCACTTCGCACTACGCGAGCTACGCGTAGCACTTCGCGAACTGCGTAGTACCCTGTTCGCACTGTGCAAGATGTCGTTTTCAATGATTGTTTATAACAAAGAGAGAGGGACCCCTGTACCAAGGGAGAGGGGTACCAAACAAGACCTTAGTCAAAAAGAAAGACCTCCCTTGGATCTATATGTTTCAACAATCACTCATACACACAAGTCTCACATTAGCAGGATGAGAATGGGCATCAAAAATGCAATCAAAATACTTGTTGACAAATTTATTCAAATTGATCATATATGTCACAAAAAAATGTTAAATGTTGCACAAATATTTTAAAAGGACAAACAATTTTCCAAATTTTAAAACATAAAAAGTAAAACTCAATTAAAACTTCTTTTTATGATTCATAAGAAAATAATGTAACGAATCAACATCAATATTCATACAAAACAGTACATTTATAAATTGGGAAAAAGAAAAGAGAAAAGGACAAGTTAATCCTAATCAAGATAGGGAATCGCCAAATGAAAGATTCATCGGTTGTGAGCACAATGTAACTCGATCACAATATACATGTCACAGAACCATTGTCATCACAGATTAATGGTTCTGTGACATGTATATTGTGATCGAGTTACATTGTGCTCACAACCGATGAATCTTTCATTTGGCGATTCCCTATCTTGATTAGGATTAACTTGTCCTTTTCTCTTTTCTTTTTCCCAATTTATAAATGTACTGTTTTGTATGAATATTGATGTTGATTCGTTACATTATTTGCTTATGAATCATAAAAAGAAGTTTTAATTGAGTTTTTCTTTTTATGTTTTAAAATTTGGAAAATTGTTTGTCCTTTTAAAATATTTGTGCAACATTTAACATTTTTTTGTGACATATATGATCAATTTGAATAAATTTGTCAACAAGTATTTTGATTGCATTTTTGATGCCCATTCTCATCCTGCTAATGTGAGACTTGTGTGTATGAGTGATTGTTGAAACATATAGATCCAAGGGAGGTCTTTCTTTTTGACTAAGGTTTTCAATGATTGCACAGTGCGGACAAGCAACCGGCACTGTGCAATCATTGAAACCAGCATCTTGCACAGTGCGAGCTGTAGTTTTCTGCCACACGAGTAGATTTTTACTCGAGCTTCAGCTTTCTCAACGCGGACTGGTAGTTTCTTATCGTGAGCGGTCGCGAGCATATGCGACCACTCGCAGTGAGAAACCTGACCTCCTCGCGTTGAGAATCTCGCCGGGAGGTTTATTTTCCACGCTCGCTATTGCCAACTTGATGTTGCTGATCGCGAACAAGGAAAAAGTCTCGCCGGGATGTCATTTTGCTTGCTCGCGGTCGCCAACTTGACATTGAGGACTGCGAGCAAGCAAAAAATGACCGCTGCACTACGCAACACTACGCTACGTGTGTTCGCACTGTGCTACGTGCAATTCGCGTAGTGCGAAGTAGCGCAAACTTCGCAAACTACGCGAGCGTAGCGTAGTGCTTTGCCCAGGCTTAGTAAAGGCCCAAATGTAAATCTTCTTCTGTACAAATGTTAAATATATTTAGCATTTTCTAAGTACTCACTTTTTTGTCAGATATACATGTTTTTTTTTAGCGTTTTTGTTAGTGCTCACTATATTTGGCAGCAATGGCCACAAACCTGAGGCACGGTAATCAGCTTTGCTCAGGATCACACAGTGTTGCCAAGTGGGGGGACAAGGATCATAGATCAGGTGCCAAGGACCCAGTTATTCGAAGTTGTTGCAAGAAAGAAAAGTACCCTCATTGTCAAGTCGAGTGCCCGACCACTGGACAGACCTGAAAAATAACAATCAATGGCAAAGTCAATCGATCTCGCCTATGTGAGAGCTTTTGCCTTTGCCAATGTCTTTTAGCCATGCTGTAGAGCAGAGTGGCTGCTGGGCAGCATGGCGGAAGGTTATTAAAAAAAAGTGCTATAAAAGTTAAAACAAGCGCTATGACAGAGAAACTAAAGAAAAAAGCGTTATGACACAGCCAGCACTGGCCGCGTCATATCGCTTTTTTCCATAATGTGGAGGGGTGGGGGTTGAGAGAGAAGAGGCTACACAGACTACAGGAGGGTGGCGGGTGGAAGAAAAGAGGAAACACAGACTATGGAACGGTGTGGTGAGAGGGAAAAAGTAACATGGACAATGGGAGGGTGGGGGTTGGGAGGGAAGAAGCAACACAGACAACCGGGTGTTGAGGTGGGAGGGAAGAAGCAACACAGACAAAGGGGTGGATGGGAAGAAGCAACATGGGCAGTGGGAGTGTGTGGGTGGGAAGGAAAAAGCAACATGGACATTGGGAGTGTGGGGGTGGGGGTGGGAGGGAAGAAGCAACACCGGCAAGGTGTGGTAGGGGTGGGAGGGAAGAAGCAACATGAACAAGGAGGGGTGGGAGAGAAAATGCAACAGGACAGAAAGAAACAAAAAAGAAAAAATAGTACAATAATCCCAGCTTGAGCATTGGCAGGATACTAATCAAGATGAAGCAATCATTACTTGGTTCATTTTCCACATGAAAGAAGAGGAAGTGAAGCCCAACCACGCTGGCCAATTACAAGGCATCAAGTAAGACTGACAATGAAGCCAATGAATCGTAGGCAGTGGGCGGGCTCCAAGCCCCTTGTATAAAACAATATCTCTCTCAAGAGAAAACACATGAGCTAGTGCATACACTGGTGCAGGCGAGACCTATAAACCTAACAAATAGAGACCCGCATGCAGCTTCAAACATGAGCAGACCTCTTGCAGCCACCGGTGCCAGATGACAGACCACTGAAGACACCCAAAAGAATAATGTACGCTAGTGGCTTCCAATACAAGAAGAAAGTCCCACAGGGAGCCATGCAATCAAGACATGCCCACTTCAGCCTTCAGTTAAAATGCCTCTCACATGTCCATGATATAGCATGGTTAACAACAATCACTCCAAAATATAGAAACATAATACTTTCATCATCAGGTCTTTCCCAGTTCATATAATAACTTTTCAGATACCACCTAAGCCACAGATACTCGTAATGCAGTGAAATAAAACAGGCTGCTGATTCCACTACACGGTCCACCTACCACCTGACGATTCCGGACCTATTTAGTGCTGAGCCACTTACAACGTTTGGACCACAAGTGGATTGCAAATGTTTCTGCAAAAGTTTCTGTGGTTTACAAACGGCGAGACAGGCAGCTAGATGTAGTCCCAAGCCATGTATTACTTTCCATTTAATACTGGACACTCCTCATTTAACGTGTGCAGCCACAAGTGACCGGTGGACGTTTAGTACCGGCTATGGCCTATTTCATTAGTCCAGGCGTAAGCCTGACAGATCGTTTTAGGACGGTCTACACCTTTGTCATAAGAGGCTGCCAATGCATACTACCAATGTGCAGGAAAGCCTCAAAGATATAGCATGAAGAACGGGAATTCTATGTTGGACTCCTAAGAAATGGCCAATGTTTGTCAATTATGGAAATACAAATTGGCAACTTTATTAACAGCCTGAACTTGGGACACAAAAGAAAGCTCTGAATAAAAAGAAAACCTTAATTCCATACTGAAGTTACAGCTTGCGGAGAAGGGCCCAGCTTCAAGGCCAACCAGTGAAAGGCTCTGAAAATAAAGAAAAGCCCAGTCTTAAAACTTACTTGCCGTAGGAAAGAAGTACATCTTGGACAGCCAAAGCTTTATGGATCACAGCCATCCTGAGATGTTATGGATGCCGCTGTAATCTGTAACCTTCATGAATGTACATAAGAATCTGAATTTCATCAGCCAAAGTCTGACCTGTGGCCAGTGCAATCCCTGCCCGGGGGTGCCATGCAGATGCCAAACAGGAATACTGATGAGACAGAACTCCAAGGAGGACCACATCCCAGAGAATCACGAGTAGGCTGCTTCTCCTTTTTCACACTGCGCTCTCCGCCCCCTGTGGTCATGCTGCACCAGGGATGACAGGACTGGTTTGGACTGGGCTCAGAGACCCTTACAGCAAAGAGAACAATGACAATTTGGGGTATAAGTATTACACATAAAACCCCAGGACTTTAGATTACTTCAAGGAACAAGAGGACCCTGCCAAGAAGAAGAGCAGAAGGACTGTGTGAGGAGCGCTGCCTTTTCTGAGTGAGGAGTGGGTTGGCCTGCAGTTGCTGCTTCTGTCTGTGGTGGAGGAAAAGGACTGACTGTTTTTGCCCTGCTGTGGTATCCTGCATGGGAAGAAAATCTTCAAGGGCTTGGGGTTGCTTGTCTCCTGTTTACGAAGACTCAGGGTTCTGTGTGCTTTTACTTTACTGGAGCTTCTTGTGCTTACTGGAAGTTCCATTGTGCTTTAACTTTTGTAAAAATTGCCCGGGGGCTTTATTTGCTGAAAAAGCTTCTGTGCCTTTCCCTAAGGGGAAGTTCCATTGTGCTTCCCATGCTAGCCCAAGCTTCTGTGGGCGCTCAGTTTGCTGTTTCAACTCAGGGCTTAGCCCCCACTCGCTGTGTGCCGAGTCGAGGTCGGGGAGCTCCAGTTAAGGCGCGGCTGGTGCAAAGGAGACCCTGGGCGTTGCATGGAAACCAATGTGGCAACTTGGGATCCCTGGCCCCGCCCAGACACGGCCCCGTAAACCACAAATGTCCTGCAACACCAGCCGCACAAGCTCGCCGTGCCTCCATCATCCTCAGTGAAGGAGAGGGGACTCGTGAGGCCGTGCTGGGTCCATCGACCCCGAGGAAACCCCAGTGGGCAGTGAGAGAAAGGACAAGGGACCTCTGCTCACATCAGCAATGGGCAGGGCCCTGCCCTTGAAGGGAAACTGCATTGTGGGCTGCTATGAGTCGTCGGTGGCCGGAAGAGGAAATGGGAGAGCTCCATCCTGCTGTGGGCGGGGCCAGAGGGCACCGGCAGTGTGACGACATCGGGAGTACGTAGCTGGTTCGGGGCCAGTGAACGCATGTCCTGGTGAGTTTTCAGCACCACCGGCAGATACGAGGAGGGGACCCAGTGAGGTCTCCTCACCAGCCAAGGCAGCGTTCTCCTGCAGCAGCTGCCCTTCCATGCAATCATGGGCAGCTGCACTTTTTAAAGTTGCCCTCGCAGGTGACCAAGTGAGGTCTCCTGCCCCCCTTACCTGGGCAGCTACGTGTGCAGAAACACCTTTGGGTGGATTGATTGGCAGTCGCCACTCAGGTTAGACCTCAACGGAGACCCCAATCCCCCTCGGAAACTTGCTGCAGTACTTGTAGTAATAGGTCAGGTGGCCCAGTAACCACCGGGTAGGGAACAGGAGCAGCACATTTCTTGTATTGGGAGCGTTGAGGCTGCTCCTTGTGCGGTTATGACATGACTTGCATAATAAATGAAAGTGATCTTGGGCCGCATATGTTTTACCTGGGGAACAAAGTGACTTAGGTTTTTGGATATATGCAATCTAGGGGTATTTAATGACCCTATTGCACGAAATATAACGTTTATGACAATTGCCTAATGGCAAAGTGATTTATGATCCTTGTGACGTGATGACAAGTGCCTAGTGGCGCAGTGGTTTATAAGATTGTGGTCTAATGTGTTTTATATATAATACAAGTGATATTTTTATATACCACTGTGTGGAGTCTCTTTTTGTGGTGTGCCTAGTGTATCACTGGTGTGTGTTCTGCAAACGCTTTGCACGTTGCCTCTGAGATAAGCCAGACTGCTCTGCCATGCTACTAAGGGGGTGAACAAGGGTTATCTTGTGTGTGTAACTCTCTTGCCCTGACTAGAGTGGTGGGTTTGCCTGGCTCAGGTGCATACCGTAGCCAACCAGAAACCCCATTTCTAACAGCTTCTCTTTGTCAACTCACAATCTTGTCACTATCTTTACTCTTCTCTTTCTTTTCTAAGTACATCTAATCTACCCCCTCTGCATCTCGGTGCCAACTCTAGAATATTCAGAAAATGCAATTGTTTCCTTCTAAGCCATACAAGTTTTTCGTTCACTCTTCTTCTGACTTGATTACTGCTCTTCGCTCTATGTTGGACTTCCAGCTTACTCTCTTGCGCGTCTCTGCTCGATATTCCACCATGACCTCTGTCTACTTTTCCACCTTACTCCCACAGTCAGCTTCTCCATTATCTCTGGATTTACTTCCATCTCATTCTTCTCTGCTTTTTCTTTGTGCATCACTTTCAAATGTCTTCATGGGCCCTGATTTTGCTTTATTGTCCTCTTCGTTTCCCCACACACTCTTTTCCAAATCTCCTGCCACCTCGAGTCAGAACCAACTGAGATATTGACCAATAATTGTTTGTTCGTATTTTTGGCTCAAATCCTTACTATCATGCATTATGTCCACACTGGAGTGAGCACAAGCAGCCGCCCCTGATGAGCCAGACACCGCTTACGAATCTCCATCGATCATGCAAATTTGTTCATTATTGATGTCTGTGAGCAGAAGAACCTTGGTTAGTTACAGTAACCAAGTCAGGCAGAGATCCCGGGAAAAACTGACAGCTTCTAAAGCTGTTACAGATTGTAAGGAACAGGCTGTCTGTTTCTTTGCGAGGAAGAGGAGGTGTGGCAGTGCTATTCACCGCTACCACTGGCACGCCGAGTTGGTACACCGCCAAAACAGCACTTACGCGACCCATCAGAAGCGCGTCTCCTTCCGTCCATGGCGAATTTGTACAGCAAGCAGCGTCCATTTATTTACAAACTTTGACCCGCTTTATCCAAAGACCGGTTTTCACACTTTATCTATTTATTTATTGACATATTTATTTATTTGAAATTATGTTTCACGCCAAGGAGACCCAAAAGGGAATCTAGGTTCTTTACATAACATAAAGTATATAACATTTTCACTTTATAAAAATCTATGGTTATTATTAAAAATACAATGGAAACACCATAAAATATTTATGGTCAGATCAAATGTAACCTTGTTCTTGGACAGATTAGGTACATCTAGTAAGGCACAGCATGTGGTATGCAAGGTGAGTGCCTTTGCATGTGTTGAGTGTCCTACGAGCAAGATGTTGTTCAGGGTGTTTGTGAGTTGTGTTGCGTTGGTGTGGTTGGATGTGTTTGTTTGTTTGTTTATTTGATTGTTTAATTCTAGTCTCCATTCTTTGCTGCATGTCTTAGGACTCAGTCTGCAAACTGTCTCCTTTTACACCAGGATTACTTAAATGGTGAAACCATATTGGCCCAAGTTCCCGATCTCTGATTAATCATTACAGATGTCGTGATCCACATCAATAAAGGTTTGAACTCCTCTAGTGTCATGTAATTGGGAAATTTGCTGAAAAAATTAGCACATGGTCTTTTTTGGGTCTTCCACTATTTTTACATTGGCATAAAGTTTCATGAAATAATGTGTATAATCATCATTTGAACTTATTTTGTGCACTCTCTTTCTTCCTCTTTTTCACATTTACTTTTGGCAAGTATAAGTTCAACCCCCAAGTAGCTGCAATTTGCCTTGTACCGGTGGCAATATACAAATGGGTGGTTGTATGACGGAACAACGCACACGATAACTTTGCGTGCCTTAACAATGCAGTCATAACCACGCATGCCTTTATCACACATGCCTTTACAGTGACATTTGTTGTAAAGGCGTGATTGGTAAAGGTAAATGAGTGGTAAAGTTTACATCCCAGCCCTAAGCCCTAAAACCCGGCCCCTAGCCTCTAGCCCTAAATACTACCATGACCCCAGCACTAAGAACTACTACCTGCACCCCTGCCCTGAGCCCTGAAACCCAGGTCCCCAGGCATGAAAAATATCCGACCCCCACCCTGAGCCCTAAAACCCAGCCTCCAGCCCTGTCAATTACCTCAGCTCTACCAAAAAAATCTTACAAACTACGCACCAAGCCACCGTTCCGTCCATTGTTGTTCGCAGGAAGTCTCCCACACCTCCCATACCCCGCCCACTTACTCGAATGCTAGACAGCTGACTCCCTTTACCGCACACATGCCTTTACCACCTTTACAATGGAAATCGTTGTAAAGGAATATGCATGGTAAAGGCATATGCGTGGCATATGCGTGGTGAGGGCAAGAGTGGTATAGGCAAGCGTGGTAACACTTGCATTGAAACGGCACACATGGTTTACACCGTTTGTTATCCATAAAAGGGTGCAAGTACTGTTTACGCACATATGACCCTATTAGTGTGAAAGGTGATATTGAAGGATTGATATGACTGTAACTGTAGCCCTCAAATGTGCTCATACAGATTTATTAGACAATGATATTCAGAATGAGTAAAACTTTACAAAAAATGACACTGTAGGGTAAAGGAAAAAAATACCTGAATGCAAAGGATTAATAAAAGCTAAAGTCTTGCAAATTCTTGAATATAGAAAATATTCTTTTTAAAATGCTTATGGGAGTACTACATGGGGAAAAGACAGCATTGTTAGTGAGATAAGGAGAAGTCGGGAGCGGAGAAGGATTATTGGAAACTACTTTGATGAAAAGTGGAAAGAAAACAAATCAAGGGAAAAAATGAAAGATTGTGATAGAAGAAACCCTTTGAAACACAAGCAAGAAAACACGAGGGTTGGTTCTACACCTCTCCCAAATCTAATAAAAAATACCCTTGATTTTGAAAGAACAACTTTAACTCTTTGAATATTGGGTGCTTTGTTTTGGATTAAATTACATAGGTCATCTTCAAACAGGGTGTGTTATGTTAAGATTTTTATTAGGAACAACATACAAAATGTCCTTGGTGTCACAAGGTAGCCTGTCGGCAAACATTTGTAGTATTGCTAGGATTCCAGTGTGGTGCAAGTGTAAAGCCTTTCCTCCAGTTCATCTGCTGGGATTCCTCACATAAATGACAAAGATAGACATTCCACAGTTTTAGATGAGATGGAGAATGGTCTTTCTTCAGATGTACCAAATGTAAGTGAGGAAGAGGCCAGAATAGAGACATCTGAGGATCCAAGGGCACCTCCCAGGATTACACCACCTACATTTGAAACCTAAGAAAAGTTGGTGATTATGGATAGACTCATGCATGCAGACAAGCCAGTGTCTACAGGGCTGTAAAGATCACTTTAACTGGTATGGGGAACCCTAATGCTACCTCTGTGGTTTGGGGGTCACTTTGTATGACTGTCTCAAATTCACTATATTGCCAAATCCTGTAAACATCTACATGTCCCACAAATTGGGGCCCACTGGATACCCAGATTAAGTCCATGACATGATGCCCATGTTCGGAATCCATATGCGACAAGTTCAGAACAATAGTAGATCGAGTCAATGTCTCTGTAATCAGTAGACTTCAGACTAAGATACAATAGAGTCATACATGTTCTTAAACGTGCTCTGTGGATCTTTATTTGGGGAATGGTTGAAATTCTCTTCTCATGTTCTCTGGGTAGTCTTGGTTATTTGTGGCTTCTCCACTAGCAATCGTGGCCGGCCGTGCTTTGACTGTGGGTCTTACCGTAGGTTGTTAGAGATGCCATCATGGCAGACCTTCTATGTGAATGAACCCTCCCCAGATGCCCTTTCCTTTCTCAATGTGCCAAGATAGTGCCACAGACTGCTCCTATACACATGGGTCTATCACAGCCTTCCTCTGGCCCCCACTCCCCAGTCATGGATGAAAGTATTCCCGCACACCCTCGTGCCAGGCATATTTAAGACAGAATTGCAGAGCACACTTCAGCTAGAGTGCATCCATCTTTTCATTCTACTGGCAGCATTTCAAGGGCTTCTCAGTCAGGCTTGTGCTGCAGAGATGCTCGTAGGGGGCGATGCTGCTGTGTGCTGATGGCAGCTTGAAGGAACTGCTTGCAATATCCGGCCACAATGACTCTCCCAGGAGCTCCTAGCCTACTGTTGAGTTTCTGATCTCTGCTCTGTGAGCCAGCCTCAAACACAGAGCCAAGTAAACACAGATATATGAGGACATCCACAGACACCCACTCTGCGGGTCCCACAGCACGTGACGTGTCTGTAGCAGCTACATCAATGCGGGTTCCTACTTGCTGCAACGCTCTTCCTGCTAGTGTAGTAGTAATTACAGGAAGGATTCTGCAGGGAGTGCTTGAATCTGGGCAGGGAGATGTGTACACTCTGCACTCCTTATAGTATGTAGCTCCGCTCTGGATTGGTATTAGCGCACACACGCCAGTGTGCATTAATACCAACCCAGCGGGTATGGCACACGGTTGCTAGAAGGACTCTAACTACATACCATTACATGCCCTACCGTACATACCGTACCGTACCATAACATAACGTAACGCAGCGTAACTTAACATTACATGACACACTGCGCACACTAATGTAAAGGGCCATACAATTGAGAGAGGGGTTCTAATCAAACTCTGGAAACATAACACCCCATAACATATTATAACTAGTCCTGGGTACAATTTCAATTATGCCGGAGTAATTTTGGTAATTTTGTGTTACTCTTGTGACGTGAACATTACGGCATTACACCTGCTCCCACCATTCACAGTATTTTGGGGGGAAATGCCTACCACAAGATCACAGGAACAGGGTGTGAGTGGCTGCTGCTGTTCACCTTCTGGTGCATTTAGCCCGATTTACTTAGCGCTAAATAAAACCTCAGGTCCATTGTGGAGGTAAGGCTGCATTATGTGCTAAGAAGACAGCTTTAAATGCTGGGTTACACTCCTCACATAATTCCAAGTAGTGTCACATAATGTTGCTGTAATTTCATGTACATACGCTACAGCTACAGATGGGAAAAGTCCAGATAGTTGAAGCAAAAGAGGCTGTAGGACTTTGGAGAGTGTGAGGGATGGGGGAGAGCGTGTGGAAGAGAATATGATAAAAGATGGGGACAGAGAGAGATAGATAGGGTGAGAGAGAGAGAGAAGGAGACAGAGAGAGAGAGAGAGAGAGACAGAGAGAGAGAGAGAGAAGAGTCTCTGTGCACGAGAAACAGAACGAGATATAAAAACACAACTTAGTGCACCCGAGATGTTTCGGACAAGACTGGCAGCTGTTGCCCCCTCTTCAGAGCTCTCTTTCGCTCCCTTAAAAGAAGGATTTCTCTGCAAAGCCTGTGACTGAATTGAGAAATAAGAGGCCAGGCCAGTGTGATTGCACACACACGCACCTACACCACACACACATTAGACATGGGTTTGGGGGGACTATTTTCCAGTTTAGTGAAGCTCAATGGGTTTGTTGTGGTATTTACTGTCCTCAGGGGTTTTCCTGCTTCTCAAGGTAGAACAAGGCCCCTTGCCATCAATTCCTTCCCCCAGGGTCTTCCTGACTCTCCTTGGCTTAGACAAGGATTCTGTTTGCTCCCCAACACCCCACAGAGGCTACATCACTCTTTGAGGGCCCAGCAGCACTTTCAAAAGGCTCTGAGCTGCAAGTGGAGGCCCACATAAAGACAGAAAGTGCTAATCCAACCGAGAGCGCCTTTCAGATGTCAGATATCTCATATGAATCTATCGCGAAGTTCGCGAAAGTTCCTTCTATGTGAGCACTACTAGGTGGGTTGTAGGTGTGCTGGGAAGAAACATAAGTGCCATTAAATAGTTTGTGGGGATGAGATGTAAACATCCATGCATGGGGTGTACACACTGGGACAGGAGGAAAACACTCTTTAATGGGCAGAAAGTCTGCTGCATGTGTCACGAGCACTATTGAATGGGGTGTAACTGCACACATGCTGGACTGGTGTGTAAGTGTGCTCGATGGGGTGTGAGCACCATTGAATGGGGTGCAACTACACACGGATGGCATGTAAATGCTCTTAGGTGGTGTGTAAGTGTGCTCGATGGGGTGTGAGCACCATTGAATGGGGTGCAACTACACACGGATGGCATGTAAATGCTCTTCGGTGGTGTGTAAGTGTGCTCGATGGGGTGTGAGCACCATTGAATGGGGTGCAACTACACACGGATGGCATGTAAATGCTCTTAGGTGGTGTGTAAGTGTGCTCGATGGGGAGTGAGCACCATTGAATGGGGTGCAACTACACACGGATGGCATGTAAATGCTCTTAGGTGGTGTGTAAGTGTGCTCGATGGGGTGTGAGCACCATTGAATGGGGTGCAACTACACACGGATGGAATGTAAATGCTCTTCGGTGGTGTGTAAGTGTGCTCGATGGGGTGTGAGCACCATTGAATGGGGTGCAACTACACACGGATGGCATGTAAATGCTCTTAGGTGGTGTGTAAGTGTGCTCGATGAGATGTGAGCACCATTGAATGGGGTCACTACACACGGATGGCATGTAAATACTCTTAGGTGGTGTGTATGTGTGCTCGATTGGATGTGAGCACCATTGAATGGGGTGCAACTGCACACAGATGGCATGTAAATGCTCTTAGGTGGTGTGTAAGTGTGCTTGATGGGATGTACCATTGAATGGGGTGCAACTACACACGGATGGCATGTAAATGCTCTTAGGTGGTGTGTAAGTGTGCTCAATGAGATGTGAGCACCATTGAATGGGGTGCAACTACACACGGATGGCATGTAAATACTCTTAGGTGGTGTGTAAGTGTGCTCGATTGGATGTGAGCACCATTGAATGGGGTGCAACTACACACAGATGGCATGTAAACGCTCTTAGGTGGTGTGTAAGTGTGCTTGATGGGATGTACCATTGAATGGGGTGCAACTACACACGGATGGCATGTAAATGCTCTTAGTTGGTGTGTAAGTGTGCTCGATGGGATGTGAGTACCATTGAATGGGGTGCAACTACACACGGATGGCATGTAAACGCGGATGGCATGTAAACGCTCTTAGTTGGTGGGTAAGTGTGCTTGATGGGATGTGGCACCATTGAATGGGGTGCAACTACACACGGATGGCATGTGAACGCTCTTAGGTGGTGTGTAAGTGTGCTCGATGGGATGAAAGCACCCTTGAATGTGGGGTGAAAGTGCAGGATGGAACGGCAGCGTGATTGATGCGATGTAAACACCATTACATGGGGTGGAAGTGCGCTGCATTGGAATGTAAGGACCAGTGAATAGAGTGTAAGTGTTCTGGTATAAGATAGGGGCACTAGTGAATGGGGTATAAGCGTGATGGATGGGGTTTAAGCACCATTGTGTAGGGTGTAACTGCACTTGGATGGAATGTAAACATTCTTGATGGGCGTGTAAGAGCGCTGGATGGGATGTAAGCACCATTGAATTGTGCCTGTATCTCTAATCGATGCACCATTGAATGGTCTGTAAGTGCGCTGGATGGGATGTAAGCACCATTGAATTGTGCCTGTATCTCTAATCTTTGCACCATTGAATGGTCTGTAAGTGCGCTGGATGGGATGTAAGCACGATTGAATGGTCTGCAAATGTGCTAAATGGGTTTTAAGCAATATTAAATGGTCTGTAAATGTTCTGGATGGATGTAAGCACCATTGAATTGAGCCTGGATCTAATGTAAGCACCATCGAATGGCATGCAATGTAAGCACTATTGAATTAAGTGTAAGTGCTCTAGGAGGGATGTACACACAATTGATTGGGGTGTAAGTGCTTTTCTTTTGAATGGGGCATAGGTGCACTGGATAGTAAGTAAGCACCCTTCAATGGGGTATAAGTGCGCTGTATGGTAAGTAAACACCATTGAATGTGGTGTAAGTTCACTGGATGGTAAATAAGCACCCTTGAATGGGGTACAAGTGCGCCGGATGGTATGTACACATAATTAAATGGGTGTAAATGCACTGCATAGTAAGAAAGCACTGTAGAATGGCGTGTAAATGCTCTGGATGGGTAATACGCACCCTTGAAGGGGGATGTAAGTGCGCTGATGATAAGTAAGCACTGTTGAATGGGGTGTAAGTGCGCTGATGGTAAGTAAGCACCTTTAAAGGGGGATGAAAGTGCACTGTATGGTAAGTGAGCACCATAGAATGGGGTGTAAGTGTTCTGGACGGTAAGGAAGCACCGTTGAATGGGGTGTAAGTGCTCTGGATGGTAAGTAAGCACCACAGAATGGGGTGCAAGTGAGCTGGATGGTAAGTGAGCACCATTGAATGTGGTTTAAGTGTGCTGATAGTAAGTAAGCACCGTTGAATGGAGTGTAAGTGCTCTGGATGGTAAGTAAGCACCGTTGAATGGAGTGTTAGTGCTCTGGATGGTAAGTAAGCACCGTTGAATGGAGTGTAAGTGTGCTGATGGTAGGTGAGCACCGTTGAATGGAGTGTAAGTGCTCTGGTTGGTAAGTAAGCACCGTTGAATGGAGTGTTAGTGCTCTGGATGGTAAGTAAGCACCGTTGAATGGAGTGTAAGTTCTCTGGATGGTAAGTAAGCACCATTGAATGTGGTGTAAGTGTGCTGATGGTAGGTGAGCACCGTTGAATGGAGTGTAAGTGCTCTGGATGGTAAGTAAGCACCGTTGAATGGAGTGTTAGTGCTCTGGATTGTAAGTAAGCACCGTTGAATGGAGTGTAAGTCCTCTGGATGGTAAGTAAGCACCGTTGAATAATGGAGTGTAAGTGCTCTGGATGGTAAGTAAGCACCGTTGAATGGAGTGTAAGTGCTCTGGATGGTAAGTAAGCACCACAGAATGGGGTGCAAGTGAGCTGGATGGTAAGTGAGCACCATTGAATGTGGTGTAAGTGTGCTGATAGTAAGTAAGCACCGTTGAATGGAGTGTAAGTGCTCTGGATGGTAAGTAAGCACCGTTGAATGGAGTGTTAGTGCTCTGGATGGTAAGTAAGCACCGTTGAATGGAGTGTAAGTGCTCTGGATGGTAAGTAAGCACCGTTGAATGGAGTGTAAGTGCTCTGGATGGTAAGTAAGCACCGTTGAATGTAGTGTAAGTGCTCTGGACGGTAAGGAAGCACCGTTGAATGGGGTGTAAGTGCTCTGGATGGTTAGTAAGCACCACAGAATGGGGTGCAAGTGCGCTGGATGGTAAGTGAGCACCATTGAATGTGGTGTAAGTGTGCTGATGGTAAGTAAGCACCGTTGAATGGAGTGTAAGTGCTCTGGATGGTAAGTAAGCACCATTGAATAATGGAGTGTAAGTGCTCTGGATGGTAAGTAAGCACCGTTGAATGGAGTGTAAGTGCTCTGGATGGTAAGTAAGCATCGTTGAATGGAGTGTAAGTGCGCTGACGTGTGCATCGTTTTGTGATGTGCTTGGACAGCAGGAGCCTTATTCTTGTGGGACATGTATGATGCAGGGTCCTTCTCCTCAAAGTCCCTGCTTTCCAGCCACTTCCAGGAGCCCTTTGTGGTAACTCTTTCTTTCTTTACGGGTTGGAGACAATTGCTCAGCTGCAGCTCTTTTCTGAGATGACTCCTTTACCATGCTGACACTTGAGATGCATTCGGCTCAGCGATTGGCTGGACCGTGGGAGCAGCTGGGAGCCTCTAGCTGTATGCATCAAATGTGCGCTCACAATGTTTCCTTTAGAAAATCCCATGTGGAGCAATTTCTTACTGATGTAGGCGCAGCAGTGGTTTAGCATGGACTTGAAGCATCTTTCAACCCTTAAAACCCACAGCCTCCTGCCCAGCCCTCGCTCTGTGGCTCTGAAAAGTGCCTCTTCTCAAAGCCCTCACTCTGTACTTCTGCAGGGTGTCTCAGGTCTGCTTAGGGCTGGGACGGACTTCAGAGGAACCTTCTTTGGTTCTTTGATTTCTGCAGCACACTTTGTTTCTGCTTGTTTTGTATGTTTCATTGTTTCTCGCTCCCCCTCTTCACATATTTTTTGCATCCATAAAAAATATTTTTTCAGAACACTCTCCAGTCGCTGTTAGTTTGCGCAACTGCTTGAGGTAAAATAACTTATTGAATTTGATTCTGATATCTAGTGAAGTTGGGTTTTTTAAATGACTGGTGATAGTTTGGGTAGTTAGGTCCCAATGGAAGGAGGGTGGTGTCAACGACCTGCCAGTGCTGCTCTGAAGAGAAAGGGACCAGTCTTTTGGAATTGATCAGTCATGGCTTACTCTTTGAAGCCCCCCCCCCCCCTCGGTACTGGGGTTTTCCTTCATCTACACATAGACATGATTTGGCATCTGTATAAAGCTTTTGGTGGCTTGGGTGTCCTGAGTCTTCCTGCAGAGGTGTGGGAGGTCCCAGGACAAGAGAATGTGGGGGTGTGGGAGCTTACAGGACAGGAGATTGTGGAGGTATCGAAGCTCTCAGGATAGGAGATTGAGGGGTGTGGGAGGTCCCAGGACAGGAGATTGTGGGGTGTGGGAGCTTACAGGACAGGAGATTGTGGGGCTATCGAAGCTCTCAGGATAGGAGATTAAGGGGTGTGGGAGGTCCCAGGACAGGAGATTGTGGGGTGTGGGAGCTTACAGGACAGGAGATTGTGGGGGTATCGAAGCTCTCAGGATAGGAGATTGAGGGGTGTGGGAGCTCCCAGGACAGGAGATTGTGGGGTGTGGGAGCTTACAGGACAGGAGATTGTGGGGGTATCAAAGCTCTCAGGATAGGAGATTGAGGGGTGTGGGAGCTCCCAGGACAGGAGACTGTGGGGTGTGGGAGCTCCCAGGACAGGAGATTGTGGGGTGCAGAAGCTCTCAGGATAGGAGATTGTGGGGTGTGGAAGGTCACAGGACAGTAGATTGTAGGGGTATCGAAGCTCTCAGGATGGGAGATTGAGGGGTGTGGGAGCTCCCAGGACAGGAGACTGTGAGGTGTGGGAGGTCCTAGGACAGGAGATTGTGGGTGTGGGAGATCACAGCACAGGAGAATGTGGGGTGTGGGAGGTCCCAGGACAGAAGATTGTAGGGTGTGGGAGCTCCCAGGACGAGAGAGTGTGGGGTGAGGGAACTCCAAGGACAGGAGATTGTGGGGGTGTGGGAGGTCCCAGGACAAGAGATTGTGGGGGTGTAGGAGCTCTCAGGGCAGAATATTATGGGGTGTGGGAGATCCCAGGAAATGAGATTGTGGGGTGTGGGAGCTCCCAGGACAGTAGATTTTGGATAAGCTAAAAGGCCAGCAGATGCCTCTAACTTGGGGTCTGGTGAGTCAACTGAGTAGGACCATCTGCACCATGAGCGTGTAAGGTACCCCGAGCTGTGTCTGCACGCACCCTCACAGATGATCAGGGATCAAACTTTAGCAGAGTAAAGAGCAATACTAGACGGTGGTGCAGGACAGATTGTTCCCATAGGAGAGTTGCTCATCAGTGCAAAGAGATGGAGCCCACTGGTGAAGCTCATTAATCCATGACTACCTACTTTCACTTTTACGACTCATTGTCTGGGTTCTCTTTGGGTCACTAGACCATCTCCTTTGCAGTCAATTGTCCTTCAGTTAGAGAACACCCTTCGTGCCTGCGGCCACACGCCCATCGGATGCTGCATTCTCACTGTGGAGGGACGGTCACTCCAAGCAGCTCTTCGGTGGGCAGGCCTCATCACTTCTTGCACTAGGCCAATGGCTTCAATTTATGGATGAGGGGCAAGGCGGATCAATCGCCAAACAGATGCTTAGCTTCTTCTGAAGTATCTGACGGCAGAACATCAGGATAGGTTTAATTTGAAGATGTAGGTTGATTCCAGGTCTGAGGCTGTGCATAGCACAATAACTCTATATGAGAGTGGGGTGGGGGAGGGGCGCACAGAACACTGAACACTTCTCCAGGAGATGAGGAAGAAGATTCTCCAATGAGGAACCAGAGAGCTCTAGCCAAGCCACAATGGTACCCTTATTAAGTAGGACTGGGCCTGAACTATGGGAACTTGCCTCCTGGCAGCCACCACTGCCAGAGATAGATCCATGCATGATCCAGGTTTTACCAAACTGTGGGGTAGACTTTGGAATAATAAGAACTCTCACAAGGGTCTCTTGGGCTCAGATTCCTTTAACCCGTTTACCGCGACGGTAATTCCGCCGCGGTGCAGGACGTTCTATTAAGTAGGCGGGGCCGCATCGGTCAACAGATGTGCGCAGCACTACCGAGGTAGTGCTTGTGACGGCCGTTGGCCCATGGGCGCAACGAAGGGATTAAGAAATGTAAAGTGTCTTTGTTTCATTGTTGTGTGTTCCTCTGCAGACCCTTCTGTGTCGGGCCCCATGGAGCTTGAATCTGAACGTGGGTGGCAGTAAGCTGGCATGGGATGCCTCCAGTAGCGCTGCCTGCCCAAGTCTAGTGCTGTAACACTTTGAATCCGGCCAACAAAAATGCCAGTAATGTAGCATCTTGACGCCGAGTGCCAAGGAAGGATTTGCTGAGGCTTGCCTGGCATACCATCCGAAGTCCTTGCACAGGCAATGAGGCGACAGCTGTCTGTTCAGATGAAGGCTGCAAACGGGGCTGACTCAGGACGCCAGAGTGCTGCTGCCAAGTATTCAATGTAAGAGCCCCCTTCCGAGAAGCTTCTCCCTCTGTAAAGTAGTGGTACCCTCTGATAATGCAAGGGCACAACGTAAAGTGATGGCACCCCCCTGCAGAATGTGAAGAGGGATCCTAAGTCTATGATATCTTAGAGATATTTATTGGCCTTAGGCAAAATGAGGTCCCCATTAAGGGTTGGGGGCCACCCATGTGCCACAGGCACTGATGGGTCCTGCTTTAGGTCACTCTGATAATCCTGCATTCCCATCAACCTGCATATTCCCAATGACCATTTTCAAATGGTTTTGACTAGTTATATTTGCAGCATTTGAATGGTTGGACAAAGGAATGCAAATTTCAAATGGGAGACAACTACAATCTTTCCTCATTGAGTAAACACAAAAAATGAAACTATTAAACTCCAATAAGCAAATCCGGGATGCAACTGGGATCGACAGGGCAGTTCTTCAAAGCAGTTCATCCTATATCTTTAAAGCGCATATGATATGACATCATCATTATCCAGTTGAAACCACTTGTAATCGGAAGCTGGATTACACCAAGGCGTGAGTGTTGCAAAATGGGTTCCGCCCAGTTAATACGCCCAGATTTTTTGCTTTTTGATCTAACGGTTTTGAGCGTTTTACTGTGAGTGAGTCTCGCTAAATTTGTCTCACTCACAGTAATGGCATGGCAAATGGACTGCATGTCTTTACCCCTTGTGTCTGCAGTTTAAAATAAGGCTTCTGTGACACAACAAGGGTAAGGAGAACTTAACTGGTTACACATGAACATGTGTGCACATGTTTGAGGGCCGTAAGTGTGAGACTACTGTTATGCGCACCCCATTAACTGCATGCAGGAAACCTGGCACAAAGGGGACTTTGCAGGGTTAGATATTGACCCAGTGTAGGCCTGATAATGTTAGTGTACACTCATAGGGAAAATTAGTGTGATTAACTGTTTTGTCAGCAGTGACATATAATTATGAACATAGGGGCAACACTGCCCTAGAGTGCAGTTTTGGTTCCCTTTGGAATACAAGTCCAGTGACATATCAAAATGGGGTGGAACACGTGGCTCAGCTCAGGATCAGAGCCCAGGCCTTTTACTCACTCTGCTGGGCCTTGTCAATTACATTTCTCCCCAGCAGAGGGCACAAAGGCCGCACCACACAAAAGGAGTAATTCAAAGTACTACCCTCATCTTCTGAGCAGGAAGTGGTTGGGATGACAATCTGCATCTGTTAATTACTTGTCAAACTATGCCAGGGTTGGGGACAGCCCAAGCCCACTAAATAAAGGAGGAAGAACCAGACAACTGGAGCCAACACAGGAAGGGGGTGGTCCTCTTAGAACTTTTGGTGGGAAAGGCCCTGGCAGTGATGTTAGTGAGGGCCGAAGCTGAGACCCCAAGACGAGATGTGAACATTGACTCTTGGATGACGCAATCTTGAACTGTCCCCGCATGTTGTGCTGAAGGATTGGGACAAGGGTGGAGAGGTGATGTGGCACCCTAGAATTGGCCTGGTGTGCTTGGTTTCTAGAACCTTCCACCCCCTTTTAAAAACTATTGCACAAGGGAGAAAAAAAAGGATGTTAGTTCTTTTGTGCTGCTGGACCCTGAGACTGCGACAGCCAAATACAACTGAAAGGAGAAACCCCCTAATGTCCAAAACGACCAAGGACTTTTACCCAGTTTACCCCAGGACCAGTGGGGATGGCCCCTTTACACTGCCTGAGACCCAGTTGGGGGAAGATCTGGACTTCTGCACCCAGAGTCAATGACCTGGAAGCCAGTGAAACCTGCTTCCTGTAGATTACACCACATTGGAAGTGAGTGGGTCTGTTAAAACTGCTCCTGGTGGATAGAGTCTGCCACCAGGAAAAAAATGAGCCCAAAGTCATCTATATTGGCCCAATGGGGCCTGAGTTAAGGCCTTTTAAAAGTGGTGACCTTTAACCCTTTTTCCGGAACAGAACAGGTGGGGTTCCACTGCCCGGAGAGGAATTACACCTGTGGTGGGCCAGGGCCTGGGGTCAGCTCAAGGAGCATTTTTTAGTTTTACTCTGGGAAGGGACATGCATGGAGCCCCATCCACAGGCCCATTCCTGCCCCTGAGGGCCCCCAACACTGCGGGAGGAGATGCAAAATGAAGGGGGAGTGCAGTCGCATCCCCATACTGTAGTGGGTTCGTCCCCAGCTCCTTGTGCCTGTGTCTTTGTGCATTGAGGTGGTCACCACACAGAAGAGACACTCTGCTCTCACAAACACCTGTTGGAGCAAGGATGCTGTGGCCGGGCGGGGAGTCAACAAGGGCAGTCAGGTTTGGACTCCCCGACCTGCCCCCACCATCTTGCCATGTGGGGTGTCCGGATGGGACAGAGCACCCCATACAAAAAGGAAGAGCACAGCCTCCAGCGTGCCAAACCAACAAGAAAAACAAATGAAAAGGCTAAGTGGCTATACCATGCACAACAGGACAGCTGCTCATATAATATTCACAGCTTCAGGCTGGGGTGCCCCTGTGGGATTGACTAATTTGCATATTTGAAATGTCTTGTGATGACCCCAAGAGGACAGAGGCACCAAAAACAAATCTGAAAAGTGATGTGGCGGGCTGTAGGTGTTACAGCAGCCCCCGGAAGTAATGTTGTAAAACTGACCCTAAGTTTTTCTAAGCACTCCGAAGATTGAAGTTTTTGATCTAAAAAGTGCAGCGCTCTCTAGGGCATTTTATGTGCCCTGAAGGTGTATTAAAAGAATACATGGAATGTAGCTCCCTCTAAGGGTTGAACCTATAGCAGCATTTCAAATGGCCTCAAAGTAACACTCTCTAGGGGCTGTTGGCATGGTTACATTTTATTTAACCTGAAGGAAACATGCTACGTTAATTTTAAAATGGTAATTTTAAAATGTGCTATTGATATAATAATATTATGTTGACAGTGAGTACTGCTCAAGGTTATTATGCTTTATTGACTTTAATAATGACATTTACACATGGCTATTATTGATCATTGCACTACACAAAATGATGTTTTTAAAATGTGGTTTGCTGTTCTTGTCATATGGTGAACCCCTAAAAAAAAGCCAAAGTGCCTGTTTTAACTAAAGTGACGCCTCTCCATATTGTGATGTGTAACTAGTACAGGTGGAGGGTGCCATCATTTTGGGGGTCCTGACACTTTAACTGGGTCAAATGTAATTTCAGAATGTCATCTATGGTATTTTCAATCTGCCTTGTGTATATATCTGTAAATTAATCCATAGTATTTAGTAGTGTATGTGTAATAAATGTACATTTCCTTTTCTAAAGAAAAACCACTGACTGGACATCCATTTATTGAGTGTTATTGTTGTGTGCCAGTGAAGGATGATTACTAGCCCTCACCACCTCTTCTGAGGAGGCCTGGTCTGCTTTACTTCACTACCCTTAGAGAGTCAAGTGCTACAATGGGGTGCTTGAGTCGCGGTGAGGGTAAATTGTGGACTTATTACTTGCGCAGGCCTCACATCCTGCAAACTATCAATCCAATTTCCTACAGGGCCTAACATATATGTTGGCGGAAAGTGTACTCCGTTCCAACGGTAACAGAGTACCTTTTCTGCTAACATAGAGATCCACCCACCCTATTTAAATGCGGGCAGACATTTGGTGTAACGACAGTGGTAACTACTCCATCTCTGTCGTGGTTACACCACTCCGACGGCCCAACAGAGTAAGGGCAATCGGAGTTTGACCTGTTTGTCAGCCCATCTAATTTAAATAGGCAGAATTAGAGGTCTGGTTTCACTGCCCGTCACCACCAGGAATACTCTGGCTGTAAGGGTGAGTGAAATCTGCAAAATGGCTCCCTGGCCACAGGAGATTACTCCCATGCCAACAAAGCAATTTTAAAAAAAAATTCAAATACAAAATCTCACTTTGGGGTTTTATTTCTGAAAATAAAACATAAATGTAACTTTGCCGCTAGACTCCATCATGTTCGACAGTGCCATATGGCAAAGCTATAACACATTGTCAGCAACCTTGATGAAAGTTCCTGTCAATGCTTGAAATGTCCTCTGGTCCAATGGACATTTCAAAATGTGGTCGTCGCGACCTCCATCAGGGTGACGAAGTAATTTGCTCCGTCGCCCTGGCGAGGATGGCGCGACTGCCAAGTTTTAAATAGGGCCCTTAGTTTATTTGTGTATTTAGCCAAACCCACAAATGTAAATAGTTAGTAACAGGTGGAAATGACCCTGCTGTTAGAATAATGATAGAGAAGTGATTTACTAAAAATATTCTAGTAGGTATAACCTTATATTTGGAGTAAATTTACGATTTTATTTCGAATTCTCAAACTTTACAGGAGCATCTGTGGAAAGCTGTGACGATGAAGGATTGCAAAGAGTAGTCACAGCCTTAAGAAGTAAAGCATGAATACATTTAGTAAGGTACATTGACAGGCCATTAAAAAGAAAAGGTGCATTTGCACTTTAACACTTTTTTTCTCCATTGTGAAAACAATGTTTGCTGGTGGAAAGCCAACTCCTATACCAATGTTGTTTTTTTTTCCTCTCTATTCCCCTTCTGGATAAATATCTACTCCTACCTTTAAGACAACTACATCTCTGTCTCTTGGCACTTGCACAGTGTAGGAATGTACCTGAAAATTGTTTGGAGGGCCCAAAAAGTTCTCTATGGGAGTGGACCTACTTTTGAAGGCACTCCTGCCCTCCAGCACTTACTCCCTGTCCTTGTGAGAAGATTTGCTAATGTACAAAATTACACCGTACATGTGAATAATTTAATTTGTGTTCACATATTTCCATTGTATCAATGACAACTGTGAATTTGCACTTATAAATCAATGTGCAACTAAATTCCGTTTAGGAGTGCAAATGGCTTTGTGTCTCTAAGTTGCTATATTAGAACATGGATAGCTATGTTCTGATACCAGTTTCCGCAGTTATCTAAAAGTCACGTGATTACACGCAAATTATCATGCAACCTAAATTTCAAATGTTTGTAATGCAAGGTACATTTTTGGGACAGTATAAAAATGTGTAATGTAGAAACAAGGAGTACTTCCTCAGTGACGTGCTCCTTTCGCATCCTGCTTTAACTAGACTTCACAATCACAGAACTTTTCTGTCCACACCACTTCATGCATAGGATGCTGCTACAATAACAAGCATCTCTAATGTGAGACCTATTGGCTTTGGCAATGATTTTTAGCCTTGCTGTACAGTATGCCGGGGATGGGGAAGTAAACAGATACCAGAGGGAGGACGGAGAAGCACGCGGACAATGGAGGGGGAGAAAGGAAGCAAGAACAGCAATGTAAGCTGGGCAATGGGGAGGAAACAAGAACGGAACCAAAAGAGGAAAGGAGAGGGGAGAAACACACCGGCTAGAAAGATGCACACAGAGTATTTGAGGGAGACAGCTGGAAAGACTTATGAACTAGAATAGAGAGCTTAAAGCAAAAGAAAAGAGTTACACATGAAATAGGAGCAATGGAATGACACAAGTAATGAGTCCATGTTCCAGGGGATAGACAAATACCGGAAGAGGAAGGAAAGCCCATAGAAGTTGGCGAATAAGAAGCAAGCAAATATGAGTTACAATAAGGTCCACCAATGGAAGGCAATGGGAGGGCTCTAAGTCCACTGTAAACCAGCAATATGTCTTGCAAGAGATAGTGGATGCCCTGTCTTAGGCTAGACCTAAAAATGTTTTCTGTAAACTTCACTGCTGCTCCTTGGACCTATATTGGCACCATATTAAATACCCCAACAATGTAATGCACATGTCCCTTTTGTTACTGACTGAAACTCAGCCCGGCGTCGGTCAGCTAGGCTATGCCTCGCTTTACCGAGCACACATAGTGAATAGAGTGCCCACCCGGAAGCTCATCAGGGCATCCCCAGTGGTATGAAGTGCCGTATACATACATTAAGTGCTGATTGAAAGGAAGACATTAGGAAGGATTGTAGAAGTCTACAGTGGAGCTGTGCGAGATGTGTGCACTTTCCCTTTGCATAATTGTGCAACATTTTGGGGAAATTATGTGAACGACAAACCTGACATTCTGAGTTATTATGTTTGGCAGAAAATGAGTCCTCACATCCATTTTGGATCCGAAGATGCATTTTGTGCTGAAAAAACTAGCGCCAAATTGCACATAATGGGGAGAGTAGATGCTCACGCTCGGTTCGTTCACGTTGTTCCCGTGCTCCAGAAATAGGGTTTTATTCTTAACAGCTGGACAATTGTGGGATGTGGCACAAGGGCGTAATTTGTGGCATTTTGTGTAAAAAGCGTAACACGAAATGCCAGATATTACAACAGATTATGGTCAGGTAAGGAACATTTCTCCTAGGCCTAGTCTGCAGTTCCTGCAATGGACTCTAGTAATATTGTTGATTTTTTTTTAAAGTCTACGGTGCCAGATCAGTTATGTGCCCTGGTCCTTGGAAATCTGATACCGATTCTGGGTAATTTTACACTTGTGCACAGATATTTTTTTATTAATGAAGAACCAATGCTACAACGGCCTTTGCACCAATTGATCAATGCAAAAAGTAAATGTTGTGCCAGGTGGTTCTTGCACATATCAGGCCTATAGATCCCACAGTGCTGTGCAAAATGTCCTATCACAAGTAATATTTGCATTATCTGACACTCAGACCACCAGCACTATAGTTTGGCTTTTGCAAGGCGTTAACTTGATAGCATGTATAAAAGATGTTCCTAAAATATTATAAAACAATGTCAATAGGTGTAAATGGCGCATGCTTTGATTCATTATTCTATAAAACATGGGTGCCCGGCTAATACGCGTGTTAATAAATGCAGTCTAAGACCTATTTAAAAAAGATACGCTGCAGAAACACTGAAGGAAACGTGGGTTCAAATTTGCCTAATAGTCCAACAAAGATTCCGCGAAGTGCGACACAGACACATTTCGAGGCTAAAGATGTTGATTAAAAATAAGTGGAAAGTCTGAGGTAAAATAGGTTCACTGTGTAAGGCACTATGGGGGCGTCTAGGCACTTTTTGGGTGGGAAATAGATGTTTGAAAGCGGATAGAAACCTGTCTCTTGGAGTCTCTTTACTTCCATCCTTCTTACACTGCACTGTTTCACACCAATTCAGTCCTTCACACAGTGGTGTAACATTAGCCCCCACAGCCCCCGCATTGCGGCAAGCCCCTCGAGCTCCAGGAGGCCCCCTCCAGCACCGAGCACGGGTGGTGGGCGGCCAGTGCTTAATTTGAGCTGGTGGTGAGTTGGGGTAATTCCACCGCAAGATCGCAGACATCCACAGCAGCTTCAACACCCAGACGCCAACAACAGACGCCGACACCCCCGATTCAACACCCACCAAACACACCGACCTCCTGCTCTCCTGCAACCATGTCAACGATGAAGACACCATAAAAATCATGAACACCATCCACTCCTGCTCACCCTCCGACCCCTGCCCCCACCACATCTTCAACAAGGCAAGCACCATCATCGCACACCAACTCTGAAAAATCATCAACAGCTCCTTCGAGACGGCCACCTTCCCGGAAAGCTGGAAACACGCCGAGATCAACGCCCTACTCAAGAAACCCAAGGCAGACCCAAAGGACCTCAAGAACTTCCGACTCATCTCCCTGCTCCCGTTCCCAGCGAAAGTCATTGAAAAGACAGCCAACAGACAACTGACCCGCTTCCTGGAGGAGAACAATGTCCTGGACCACTCCCAATCTGGATTCCGCAGCAACCACAGCACCGAAACCACCCTCATCGCCGCCACTGATGACATCAGAACCATACTGGATGACGGCGAAACCATGGCCCTAATCCTCCTGGAACTCTCAGCTGCCTTGGACACCGTCTGCCACCAAACCCTGCGCACACGCCTCCGCAACGCAGGGATCCGAGACAAAACCCTGGACTGGATCACCTCCTTGCTCACTGGCAGAACCCAGAGAGTCCGCCTCCCCCTTTCCGATCCGAAGCCACCGCAATCACCTGCGGCGTACCCCAAGGATCATCCCTCAGCCCGACCCTTTTTAACATCAACATGGCACCGCTTGCCAACATCGTCCGAGCACACCACCTTAGCATCATCTCCTACGCCGACGATACCCAGCTGATCCTCTCCCTCACCAAGGACCCGTCCACTGCCAAATCCAACCTCCACGAGGGAATGAAGGCCATCGCAGACTGGATGAAGACTGGCCGGCTGTAGGTCAACTCGGACAAGACAGAGGTCCTCATCCTCCTCTTGCTTCAACACCATCCGCATGCTCCGAAAAATCTACAGATGGATCCCCACCGAAACCAGAAGAATGACCACCCAAGCACTCGTCAGCAGTAGGCTGGCTTACGGCAATGCCCTCTACGCAGGAACCATGGCCACACTCCAGAAGAGACTCCAACGCATACAAAACACCTCCGCACGCCTCATCCTTGGACTCCCTTACCACAGCCACATCACCACCCCCCTGAGAGATCTGCACTGGCTCCCGGTCAACGAGGATGACCTTCAAGCTCCTCACCCATGCCCACAAAGCACTCCACAATGCCAGACCAGCATACCTTAACGAACGACTATCTTTCTACAGAAAATGAGATCCTGTGCACACGTATGGATAATTATCTGGTTCTGTATGTATTCAACATGAGCCAGAAAGTGTAAGAAAATTCTTATTATGAATATACACTGGTCGACATCAGGCGTGTTGCGTGCAAGATTTCCTTTAATGAAATGTTCAACTCAATATACATAAGAAAATAATCAGCCGACACGTGTTTCGTCACAACGTGTAGCTATTGTGACTCATCAGGGCGGTTGAGGAGCGGTCTCGGATGTGGGATCAGCTCACGATTCCAAGGTGCGGACTATCTTTCTACACCCCGAACCGCCAGCTTTGCTCTGCCGACCTCACCCTCGCCACCATCCCAGGCATCCGTCGAACGACCACCAGCGGCAGGTCATTCTCCCACCTCGCCGCCAGGACATGGAACACCCTCCCCGCCCACCTACGGCAGACCCAAGACCTGCTGACCTTCAGGAGACTCCTCAAGACCTGGCTGTTCGACCAGTAGCTGCTCCCCCACCCCCTTAGCGCCTTGAGACCCTCACGGGTGAGTAGCGCGCTCTACAAATGTCTTAATTGATTGATTGAGTGGTTTCCGGTGCTTGGCACTGGCACTTAATTGTCAACACCGGCATTTGTGCAGTCTGACACAAGGTGGGTCTGTCTGGCTAATTTAGAGATGACCACCTCAATAGCAAATTATTAATTCAATATACATTAAAAATTACTATTACCTGCCGCCCACACCATTCTTATAGCTTTGGGGCCTGAAATAGTCAGAATTGTCACACTTGTAGGAGAGTGATGTTTAGCAGTTGAGTTGTTACTATCATTAGCAGCGCTGGCAGGGGCAGTGTGTGGTGCAGGCTGCAGTGGTCTCCTGATGAGAGCCCCTGCATGTATGATTTTTTTTTTTACAAATTAAGCACTGGGCGGGCCACTGGCTTGAGAGCGCCTGATTGGGTGGGGGGATGGGAGGGGTGGGAGGTCTTCATATACTTGGTAGGGAGCCCCCTCCAGTTTCCTTACGCTACTGTGCTCACGTTATTTCAATTCCAGACCCCCCCACCTTCCTTGGTGGAATCAACATGTCTCTATTAAAGCAGAACAAGCTACATGTTCATCATTTCCTTTCCTATCCAGGTATAGTAAGCAGCTGTTCCTGATGTAATTGCGCAGCTGTCACAGGGGCCCGCCAAGTCCGCTACACGCAGCTAAGAGACATTGAAAAGTTGCTAGGGCGCCCAGAGGCGAAACCGCACAGTGATGGCGCTGTATATGAGACAACTAGGAGGGAAATGGACCACCAACCACACCGATTGAGCGGCTGTGCTTCCTTGACTGGACAGCTAACATGGCTCGGACCAATGAGGAGCCGACAAGCCGGGGTGGTGCTCTTAGTGTGGCTCGTTAACTCACAACACTCTGGGTCCCATTCATACTATGCACACAAAGGCAGAGAGCGGGCTTTACAGGGTACAGCAACGCCTCCTTTTTACCCTACTACGCTGCGCTCTGTGGAAGGATGAGCTCAGCTGGGCTTAAGTTACATCCTCCTTTTTTTAGGGACTCACCTTGCACCAATTATCGGCTGGACAAAGAAGCCCCTTGCATCGCGTATACGTCTCTTTTTTCCCATATTAAAAGTGACGCAACTGTGGCGCAAGGGACTGGTAAATAAGACCCAGAGTTTCTTTAAGAATCCCTATCTCTGAGCGGTAAATCGGGACGGCGATCTGATCGTCGCCGAGAGGCTGCTCCCCTGGTGACAACATCTTCCAGACTGAATTCTACACCAGCTTCAAATCTAGCTTGTCCCCTCTACTCCTTCAAATGTTCGATAAAGCCAGGAATCAGGCACCCTCCTGCAGTTCCTGTGTAAGGCCCTTGGCTCTACCATTGCTGGACCGCGACCCTGCGCTCCCCTTCATATAGGCTAATCTCCTCAATAAAATAGTATCAGACTGTACTTTACCTATCCTGCCACACCTGGTCCATCGAGACCTGAAAGGATTCATTCGGGCCGGAACACTTCCTTGAATATCAGACATTTATATATGAACATGGTGGAGGCATCACGTTGGTGGCCCAGATTGGCATGTCCGTCATTAGACATCAAACAGGCATTCGACTCAGTGGACTATGAAAATATGTTCTGGGCCCACCGGCGCTTTGGTCTGGGCCTGCTATATGCTGGTCTCATGGAATGGGTCAGAACCGGTGCCACATTTCAGATGCTTATCCGGTAGCAAGGGCGCTAGGCAGGGGTGCCCCTTGTCACCTTTGCTATTCGCCCTCGCCTTTGATCTCCATGTAACCAGGCCACGTGTGCAGGGCCATAGTTGAGAGATTCCGCTGGCTGATCAGATTAATGCCATCTCAATATACACTCACAACATGATTTGAGATCTCCATTGTGACCTATCATCATTGGCATCCATACGCAAGGACTTTCACAGATTATTGGGGATTAGGTTGAGCCATACTAAATCTATAGATTTTCCCTTCTGCAAGACCCTGGCGGAAGAGGACAAATCAATGGGTGGTGGCTCCCTGGTACGGCCCCCAGTTACTTTTAAATATCTGGGTATTCAAATCTATCACAAAGCAGATGATCTATGGCAGGGCAATTTGTGCTCCGAGGTCTCTTTTTGGAACACGCTCCCACTATCCATGGTGAGTCACGAGGCCCTATCCAAGATGGTGATGCTGCCACGCCTGCTCCACTTTTCCGCTAATCTCCTGGTAGTCATCCCCCTGTATGTACCGCAACTTGGAAACTCTTCTCATTGCATTAATGTGGGGGAGAGACAGGCGGATAGTGGCATTGCCCAGTATGGGGCTCCGAACCAGTGGGGTCAGAATGTGCACCCAAGTTCCTTCCTGAACTACCTAGCATGCAGCTGCAGCGGATGTGCCAGTATCCTGGGGCGTCTGGGCGACCACATGAACAACTGCACAATGAGTAACCTACTCCTCACTGGCATGGCCATCAGGGAGCATCACGTTCCCTTGTTTTGCGCCGTCCTGGAATGCGAAACCTTTCTGATTTATGGGGCACTTTGACAGGCACTGATAAAGTACTGAGGTGTTAGGGGGGTGGGAACCTTCTACCAACCCACGTCTACACTCACGGCAGGCGCTTGATTACGTGGCTCTACCGAGCATTTACACAAGACCCCCTAGCAGCCCTGGGAGGATTCCTTGGATGAGCATTTCATGACAGGGAATGGCTTACCACCTTGGAGTACCCATGGAAGGGCTCCAGGAATTCCTGGCTTAAATGCATTCAATTCTACATCCTGCATAGGGCATACTTAACCCTTCACCATCTACACCTCGTTTACCTGACAGCCGCTGACACATGCCTCCGATGTCAATTGAGCCTCACCAGGATGCTTCATATATACTGGTCCAGTGGGGTACTACAAACTTTTTGGGGGCATGCATGTCCTTTAGGGGCCACCAGGGGTCACAGCTGCGACCCCTGGCTTGCCCCGTTCTACCCCTGGCACTACTGCTTTTGCGACCCCTGGCCTCAGAGGCAGCAAAATCAGTGCCTGGAACACATGGGCGGGTCTTCCTAATGGACGCTGGTTGGAGCTCCGCTTACCTGATTTCCATTCATTTTTGTATTATACAAATAGTGAACAATAGTATTCACTACTAGTGTAGTGAAAAATGGAGAATGGAATACATTAGCTGGAATATGATCCTCTCTGGAAGCTACGGTAAGTAAAAAATGCTGTTAAATGTATGTTGTATGCATGTTTGTGGATGAGACTGTTTATATGCGCAAGAGTGTGTGAATGTGTTAGTATGTGTAAGCATATGTGTGTAAGTCAAAGTAAAGATCAAATGGCGTGCGATGTCACTTCCGCTATCCCTGGCATTTTGGTGAATTGACGTCCATGTTTGGGGGGTTGTGCTCTCACATTGCACAGGCCGCTCCGAAATATTCATGGGCAATTCCCATGACGCAAAGCCAACAAAGCCAAAACAGGATTGATCAACTTAGCATTATTGCTGGTTAAGAGGGAAGTGCCCCCCCGTTCGGACGAATGATGGAGAGCAAATGCGCTTTAGTGGGACGTCCTTCACAGGGAGGAGGAGCAGGGCCAGCAAAAGCACCCCCTAGCAATCTTTTGGGGTACAATTCATCAAGACTTTACAGAATTTGCCAGGAATGACACCTGCCCACCATTGACACCCTACTTGACAGGGCCCTTTGCTCGTATGATCTCCCCAAGAATTCCTGGAGCTGATCTCTTCTCCGATTCTGGGACCTCATGGGCTGGGTCCTGCTTGACAGCGCCCATTCAAGGCCACCTTTGCTCGTGAAGTTGTGCCGTTCTCTTAATCACTATTGTATGGTGATGTCCTCACGCCGAATGTACGATCGCCAAAGTTTTGCGGTGGTAAGTTTCTATTAGGGGTGGGGCGAAGGGTTGTTATGGTAACTGTATATACTACAGGGTTTTTGGGGGTATGGGTGTAGTTTGTAAGGGTTGGGGATAGTTTTTAGGGCTCAGGGAGGTCAGGGAAGTTTTTATGGCTGGGGGGTAGTTTTTAGGGCTCAGGGTGGGGTTGGGTAACTTTTTACGGCTCTGGGAGGTTGAGGTTGTTTGTAGGGCTTAGGGAGGGTCAGGGTCCTTTTTAGGGCTCGGGGGTCAGATATATTTAAGGGCTCGATGTGTTGGGTAGTTGTTAGGGCTCAGGGTGAGGTCTGGGCACACTATAGGTCTCGGTGGGGTTGGGGTACTTTTTAGTGCTTAGGAGGGGTCGGGTTAGTTATTAGGGGTGGTGGGGTCGGGGTACATTTTAGGGCTTGGGGGTAGTTGTTAGGGCTAAGGGCAGGTGGCATAGGGGGTAATCCTTACCACACATCCCTATTACAGTCATGCCTTTACCACGAAATTGCGCGGTAAAGGCACGCGTGCTAAAATAATGCGTGGTTCAGATGCATCCATGGTTTAGTCAGTGTAGCAGAAGCTCGCTTGGTTTAGCCATGCATACCTCTGTCATACAACCCTTTATTACAGCCCTGTCTCACTTTAAATTGGTCACTGAAAGACAATTGGATTTTTTTTCTTCTGGGTATTTGTGTTTTAATGCACGGTACTCACGCAGCACGTAGGCTGGCAGGCCACGCTGTGAGCTTGCGGGTTAAATTAATTAAACCCATATTTCTTGAGCTCAAATATGTCAGGCTCAAATATCTTCATTTGCAGCATATAGGATTCCACGCACCTACCTTTATTGGGACTCTTGAAATCTTTTCAGAATATGAGATTTTCTGTGGATTTGCAATGTTTGGTTTTTCCAATCACTACTTTATCAATTTTGCATATGAGTGGCTTGAAGATTTAGCCTAGAAGTAAAATCTGAGTTCCTATTAAAGCCCCCTCTTAATTAGCTTCCTAGTCATCATTTCTAAAGGAACAAGAAAATGTAATTTTTGTTCTCTGTGACAGCAGAACCATATCAATGGCACAGCACAATGTGCAACCCCCAGGCCCCTTTTACCATGAGTGCCAGAGGTCCATACAGCACTCATTGCAGGGCAGAGAGGAAATATAAGAACTTTCTTGATAATTAAAATCAAATTATAAAAGGAATGTGGGATAACAATTGGAATCCAGAAGGCAAGTCTCAGGAGACATATGTAGGCCACCCGGCTACTAAAGAGGGGGGGGCGATGAAACCCAAGGGAAAGAGGAAACTCACTACAATCATTCTAAGAGGTCATCATTTTTCTGTTTAATGCCAATTTATTTAAATTTTTCCTTCAAGAAGCAGGTTTTGCCTCTAGATGTAAAGCTTGCATGTGGTACCGTAGCCTGAATCTGGATGTGCAATTTGTGAGTATCGCTGTACAATAAGTGTCAGCATAGCATGGTGAAGGCTTCACACACAATTAAGGTTGTTTTAAGCGACCCTGCCTGGCAATGAACTACAGTTCCCAGAAGCCTCTGAACTCTCGCAAGGTTTGGAGATGGTGACAGACATCTTGGGTTGTTGAGCATGGCTTTCCTCGCGCTTCCCATTACCCTTTCTAGGGGTCAAACTGCAGTATTTCTTCAGGCAGGAACCTTTCTTTGTTAATTTGTGATTTATGTTCGGATAATCTATATTCTTCTTTGAGAGCGGCTGAGAGACATAGTTTCAGAGAAGTATTCTGAAACAGCTAGTCAAGTAGAAAACGAGATGTGAACTATTAGAATATACTTTAATCAATCGGAGATTCTGGGACTACTTGGACCCTCTTTAACTTTGAATTCTTTAGTGAAGTAACGGAAAAGATTCTACCATCACGCTATACTTTTATATGACAAGCATCTAAGGTACAAGTGGTATTTAGTGGCGATACATGAGTGTGTGAGATTAGGAATCACACTCTTCATGAATGTTAATTATTTTCAAGCTGTGCCAGAGATAAATTCGAACTTAAACCTGTCAGTATCAGATGGCACATGTATTTGAAGTTGAAAGTGGTTATCTTGCCAAAAGAAAGGGAATTGAATATGCATTAATTTGAATACTTGTATCTCATTATATGTCAGTTTCAGGAAAGGCAGGAGCACAGAGAGCTGGTTACACAGAGATAATTCAAGGTATAGCACTACCACTGTGAGGGTTAGAGGCTGACATTACAGATTATTAAGGATATCTTATTTGCCTTTAGATATCCATTCCAAGCCGCAGGCGTGTGTGCCCAGAGTGACGAGGCAGTGTGTCCTTGTCCAGTGTCTCTGCTTTCTCTCTTATCCCGGTCTACTTTCCCAGCTTCTACTATTTGTCTCAAGTTTCACTCTGTGTGTAGTCAGTAGTGGTTGTGCTGCGGGGTGCATCACTCCTGTTGGGGTCAGATTACACGGCCACTCCTTTCCGACACTTCATTTTTACCTGGATGTGCCTGGATCCTTTCCAAGGGCACCTCTTAAGTCATCAGACTGAAGATTGCTTCCAGGACTGGATGAGCCAAACTCCTGAGTCACTCCCCAGGGAAACTGGGACTTTTATTCCTTGCAGCTGCATGATGGTTGGCTTGTATTGCACTTCTTTTCTGGGACCATTGAAGAGAAACCTAGGAGCTGCGGCACTCTCCCCGTTGACCACAATGTTTATTATTCCTGGGGCTTCTGGTCTACTGTGGGTATCTTGGGAAGCTGACTGTTCTCTGTGGGTCGGGAGTTATCCATAGGTGGAGCTCCATAATGGCCCAGGTCTTGCACATCAGCGAGTCGTGTCTCTCTGTAATGGGGGGGATCATCTCAGTGTCTCACTGTTCAACTGTTGGAGTCACATGTAGTCTCCGGCTCAGTGTCAACATATTCTCTGCAGCATAGGGGTGTTCCCAGAACTTCGCTAGAGAGGGCTACAAGACAGGTCACTGTTTCTAATTGATAAACAGACTTTCAGAGGCCAGATTAGGTGAGAGGGTGTTGCTAGTTTTCACCTTCTCCATTTCCGTAATCATTTGCGGTAGGGGTGGGCGTTTGTCGTAGATGTGTGAAAGAGAAGGCATCCCTGGACTGCTACCGAAAGGGCACTTGTATTCCTCAATTCCAGTTAAGTCTGTCCTGTGCTGCCAAGGCTGTAGCCCTCTACTGTCTCTTCTGCTGGTGAGGGTTCCCGTGTGTGGGGTTTATGAAGAGTGTGGCCCAATGAAGGCTACTGCCACACTGGACAGCATTGGCAACAGAGGAGAGGACTCAGGGAGCAGAACGGTGCCCTTCTCATTCCAAGCCACTCCTGGACCATCCCTTATAGCACTGCCAATCTAGGCCCGCTCAAAATTAGTACAGCTTTATTGAGGGTCGCAAGCCCTGAGAATACATCCTGAAGTGGGAGACCATAAATCCATTCATTTATGGAAAGACTAAACATTACGACAGAGATGCTGATTGCAGCTCGCGAGTAGACCGGCTTCGTTCACTCCAGCCTTTCGCCAACAGATTTTCTTAAAGCCTTTTTGACCTGTGTCAGAATCATGGCTTTCGAGCCACCGCTGCTCTCACCTCTAGCGAGAGCCACCAACTGTCGCACTTCGAATCCCCCCACACACGAGAGCACCACAGCATCAGATGGAGGTTCCAGAGAGAACCTTTAACAAGCATAGCTAAGCACAACAGAGACCCTGTGGTGGGCCTTAGACAGTGCAAAGATATCCTAGTAATGAGTGTAAGTACTTTCCTAAATAGGTTTTTAGAGCATCTTTTGCCTGTTTTGATATGATTATTTATTTATAAAACCACAGCAATGCCAGTGATGTTGAGCTTCTGAGCTCGGCCTGCGCTACCTAAGGGTGAGCTAAGACCTTGTTCTGCATTTTGGCGCTGTTTGTTTTGTGGACAGCTGGACTGGGGGAGCTGAAGCGCCCCAGGGCTCCTGCTGTACAGAGATTAGCTCCACCCTGATTGGGCAGCAAAGCCTCAGTGATCAACAGTAGGGATGCCCTCTGCCAGATAATACTTTATTCTCCTCTTTTTTATTCCATATATTCATTTGCAATGTACTATAGACATCAACGCTTATTACAAATAGTTATTGAAGGCTCTAACCTTTGTGTCTTTGCAGGCTTGGAAGTCAAACAGTTCCCACAATGCTGCCTTCTGATCATATAATGATGACATATATGAACATGGTGCCACTAAGTTACAGCAACAGATGGTTTAAAAGGCACAGAAAACGTTATTAGAAAATGGGCCCTGCCTCAAAAAAGGCATGATTTCCTCAGCTCTAAAGTTTGAAATGTAGTAACAGATTGTGGCTCCCACTACATTATCATTGACCTAATGGCCCTCGACTATGGCTCAGGATGCAAAACTTGGGTTGTGGCAATTCTCTCACGCAATGCCCTCTTAAACGTTCATTAATATTATCATAATAGATGGTTAGTAAAAAAATAAATAGTTTAAAGCAGCGACGTCTCTTATCCTACCCATCCTGCAGATGCAAAAGAAATACATTTAAATAAGGGCATGATTCTCCAGCCACGTGAGACAGGTAGACGCCAGTGACGCAGTCGCGCCTTGGGCTGCAACGACAGGCAGAGCATGAGTCAGGACAGAGGGGCCATGAAAACAGCTGGAGTAAGTAAGTAAAAACATAATAAGCACCTAAAGAAATAAGAACCAAAACAGATGAGAGATTTGAGCCCAGAACTTGGAATGCTTTGCTCTGGTAGTACAAAGTGTAATCCGCCATTAAATGGGCATAGTTGCAGAGACGTTTTAAGGCATGGGCAAAGAGGGCTCTGGCCCAGGGCGCCAGCATTTAAGGGGCCCCTGATAGTCTCATCCACTGACTGCTCGAACCAGCTCTGTTCTGCAAACAGCCCTGCCCTGATGACATTTAATGATCCTTAATCACAGATTTTAAATACTGTTTACAATTAAAGTATTTTCGAAATATTTACAGACTATTTGCAAATAAATGTTGTGTTTATGTTGTTCAACACCATGCAACAGCCATGAAAAATTATTGTGAATCGAAACAGGGCCTCACACATGAGAAATGTCCAATCAGGTGCCTTAAATCAGATTGACTGGGACAGCACCCCCGGTGGAAAGAAAATGTGGTGTTTGTTGTTGGGCGGGGTCATAGCGGAGTGACGGCAGGAGGTGTGAGGAAGATGGAAGTAGGGCAGGGGGTAGATGGGGCGCTAACAATTACGCCGAGGTACATTAAGGGCAGATTACAACATCTTTAACGGGACCAACTGAGACCAAGTGGGAAGGACGAGCTGCTTTTTTGCATGACATTAAGTCGGGCAGCTCCCTGCTGCGCCCCTCGGAATATTGGCACCCGGGCCTGGCCCCAGCTCGCCCAAGGCCGGCCCTGGTTAGGGGGTCACAAAGACAATCTGCATTTATATTGGTGGCTTGCTGCTGTATTACAATACTGAAAACACACATCACTATCCCTGCCCTGAATGTTAGAAGCAAATGCATTTAGAATTTGGACCAGTGTGCCGTGCGTTGTCGGTGGCCTGGCCAAAGCAGGCATGAAAGAGCTGAAATTGGATCATAAATTCAAAGGTGTTCCAAACAGGGAGCCCCAAGCTACATTTGGCTTAGGGCACCCAAAATCCTTAAGATACCCCTGCATAGCTGAGGTACGTCCTGTACTGATTGAGCCGATCCGTCCTCCCCGGTGCTCTGGATGCGGCAGCTGCAGCAGATGGCTGATTTGTGTGTTAAGATTTCATTTCATTCCTCCCTATTACCGGGCACAGAAAATGCCAGAAATGACTGCAATCATGCTACAATGTAATAAGGTTAATAAGACAAACGCGGAGAAGGGGAGGCGGCTGGGGGCGGCGTGTTGGCTGCAGGCCGTCTTCAGGAGCGGATACAACACCATTCTCACCTTGATCCGCTACTAATTGCAGCCGCTGCTTCACGCACAGTTATTAAAGTTTGCTTTATTCTGAAGGCTTGCGTGCTGACGCGGCTTTCACACAGTCGCAATTTTAACAAAAACAAATGAATAATGTGTCGGCACATCATGGTGGGCAGCAGTTGACCCTGCCAACAATCTGCTCCTGCTTTTGGGGAAGCTGCCAAGGATGCTGCATCCTGTAGTCAAGGCACTAGAAATTAAATGTTATGGCTTCTTCACTCCTAGAATTGTTGTATTCTGAGTAGAGCTTATATACTGGGGGGCATATTTACTGAAAAGTAGCACTCTGCATTACAGGGACAGGGCAGGAATGCGCCATATTTAACATAATACCGGGTATTCCAGCTTTTTACCCAGCGCTGTCACACACTACACTGCCTAGTGCCAATGCAGGCACCCTTGCACTATGGTGCCTGCATTTCATGTAGGATTGTTTATGTGTAGGAAGCGGCACATTCCTGCACAAAAAACAATCCCCTGAGGCATATTCCTCTTTCTATGTGTGCTGCAGAATGCGTATATTTTTAGCGCATTGCTAGGTCTACCAGTGATAGTAAATCTGGGAATGTGTCAAAATCTATGGGAGTTGCGTGGGAATATCCCATGGAACACCTTGCCAGGGCAGGGTAACGCAACGCAGTGATTCCGTTACTCCTGATTTATCAAGCCACTCAGGGTCACACAAAGTGGCCTTGCGTGGCTTGATATATCGCATTTTAGGTTTTGCGTGGTGCATGCACCACATTACATGGTGCAAATGCGATGCAAACCCTTGATAAATATGACCCTGGGTGTACACAGCACAATGGTAGACTCACTGATAGTAGCATCTGAAGATTACCAATATCCTTAATGTTGAACTTTTTTCAGCACCACTAGATAATCCAGATGTGTGAGAGCACTAGCACTAGGGAGATTTTAGATGCTTCCTTCATCAAAAAGATAGGGCCTGAATTAGATGCGGATGGGTAGGCCCACAGCCCTCGGCAGTCGGGAAATGACAAAAAGCAGGCTGCATCCCCCCACGCCGTATTACGATATCACCACTGGGCTCATGGTGTACCTGCAGCGCATTCATGGTGGTGGAATGTTATGGCTCTAGTTAAGAGCCATAGCCAATGTTGGTATGCTGTAATGCATCTGGCTGGTCGGGCACACTGTTTCCCTGCAGCACGGCCCGCAGTGTGTGCAACTGTGCCACTGTGAACATGTCTCCAGGGCACACTCGCACCAGAGACATGTTTTCACCCCCAATACCTGCCTTTCCGCCAACCTTTTAATGGCTGTGTTCCCGTCATGAAAACGTCGGTGGAGAGGCAGGTTGTAGTCCTGATGGCATTGCCTATGCTGGCACCGTCACCACTGACTGCCACTCGCCCCACCGCCGCGGGAGCTCAGATCTTGGCGGTGGTCTGGAGTCGGTCGCATTGTAATCAGGCTCTCGGACTGCCAGGTATGCGGGAGATCGGACCACCAAAAAGCAAGGCAGTCGCAGGACCGCCAGCACCTAAATCAGGCCCAAAGTCTGAGGTCATAAATCTTGGCATCTTGGTGAGATGATTTAAGGATAGCTGGACATATCACCAGTGACTATATATTCTGTCCCATCAAAGATTGCAGAGGTTTCTCTTGGAGATGTATAAAGATACCGTACTACACCCACATTCCTTTCGAAAGACGTTATACTACACCCACCCTCCCCAGGTATAAAGGTACTACACTACACCCACATTCCTGACGAAAGACGTTATACTACACCCCACCCTCCCCAGGTATAAAGGTACTACACTACACCCACATTCCGGACGAAAGACGTTATACTACACCCCACCCTCCCCAGGTATAAAGGTACTACACTACACCCACATTCCTGATGAAAGACGTTATACTACACCCCACCCTCCCCAGGTATAAAGGTACTACACTACACCCACATTCCCTAGAAAAGAGATTATACTACAACCCCATTTTCCCTAGGTATAAAGATACAAAACTACACCTCACTCTCCCCAGGTAAAATCATTATACCACAACCCCACCTTCCCAAGTATAAAGAAACCATACTACACCCATTTTCTCCAGGTAAAGACACTATACAACACCCACACCCTCCCACGGTACAAAGATACGATACTAAACCCCCACCCTCCCTACGTAAAACATTATTCCACAAACCCACCTCCCTCAGATAAAAAGATACCATACTACACTCACCTTCCAGAAGAAAGACATTATACTACAACCCACCCTTCCAGGGAAAGACACTATACCACACCCCAACCACCACAGGTTTACAGATACCATACTACAACCCACCCTTCCAGGGAAAGACATTATACCACAACCCCACTCTCCACAGGTTTAAAGATACCATACTACACTCTCCCTCCCTGTGAAAGTACATTATACCACAACCCTACTCTCCACAGGTTTAAAGATACTTTACTACACCCACACATCCAGGTAAAGAGACTGTACTGCACCCCAACCACCCCAGATTTACAGATACCATACTACACCCTCCCTCTCCAGGTAAAGACAATATACTACAACCCCACTCTCCACAGGTGTATAGATACTTTACTACACCCACCCTCCCAGATAAACACACTATACTACACCCCAACCACTCCAGGTTGAAAGATACACTCTCCCTCTCCAACGAAAGACATTATACTGCAACCACACACTCCAAAGCTATAAAGACACTTTACTGCACCCACTCTACCAGGTAAGGACACTGTACCACATCCCTACCCTCCCCAAGTATAAAGATACAATACATCACCTCACCCTCCCCAGGTAAAAACATAATACCACAAACTCAGACTCCTCAGGTATACAGATACAATACTACCCCCACCCCCCTGAGGAAAGACATTATCCCACAAGCCCACTTTCCCTGGTATAAAGACACCATCCTACCCCACCCTCCCCAGGTAAAAATATTATACTACGATCTCATTCTCCCGAGTTATAAGAATACATTACTACACCCCACCCTACCCAGGAAATGGCACTATATTACACCGCACCCTCCCAGGTGTAGAGATACCGTACTACACCAATCTTCTCTCAAGAAAAGACATCAGACGACATCGAACTGCCCCAGGTAAAGACACCACACTACACCCATCCTCTGCAGGTAAAGACACTATACCACGCCCCACCCTCCCCGGGTGTACAAACTCTCACTCTCACTCTACCTCCCTGGGTAAAGACATTCTACAACCACACTTTCCAACCACACTCACTCTCCCAGGTAAAGACACTATACTACACTCCTACCACTCCCGGTTTCAGGATACCATACTGCACTATCCCTCCCCGGACAAAGACATTATACTACAACCCCACTCTCCACGGGCATAAAGATACTTTACTACACTCAGCCTCCCAGGTAAAAACACTGTACCACATCCCTCCCCTCCCCAAGTATAAAGATACAATACACCACCTCACACTCCCCAGGTAAAAACATTATACCACAAATCCAGCCTCCCCAGGTTTAAAGATACAATACTACCCCCACCCCCCTGAGACATTATACTAAATCCCACTATCACCAGCAATCAAGACACCATACTACTCTCAACGCTTCCTAGGTAAAGACAATTTTAATTCACCCCTTTCTCATCCCCCCAATTCAAGACATTATGGTGCGGCTAGCAGGCAGATGACCACACCCAACTCAAGGCGCTTGATCTCTGAAATGCAAGACCCCTAAGAGTGAAAGTTTCAAATATGGTGATCCACTGACTTTGTATTGTTAGAAATGGCTTTAAACTTTTCATCCAAAACCCAAAAAAGGCGACCAAAATCTCCCAGAACCCCCCACCCCACCAGTACAGGTAGTTTACAAGTGCAGTTGGATTTACATTGCATCCCTATCTCTGAAGCACTTGGAACGTTTTCTCTAAACAAAGTGCTGCAAAGTTTCCGTTAGATGGCATGCAGCGCTTTTTAAACTTAAGCCTGCCTTAAATCCATTCCTTATGGAAAATTCGTGTATGTTTAATTGTTTTAGGAATGCGCAGCCCATATCACCTTTATTTAATGTGGGTATTCATTTACGCGCTTATTTGATGGCAATTTGTGAGTCCTAGTTATGTGACTGGCGACAGCGCATAGAAGAGACCTTTGACCTGCAGTTATGGACCAGGTTGGATCAGCAGCTGTGACCACGGGGGTGAAATGATACAGCAAACAGTGTTTGAAGAGAACAGCTTCTTCACTGCATGAATTGAAAAAAACGTAAAGATTTTCAGATTTTGGAGCTGTGACCAAATCCACTGCCCTTAAATCTGCACCGTTCTGCTGACTTATGCGTCTGGGAAGTGACAGATTTTCTTAATAAGAAACCCTGAATAGCTCCTCTGTCTGGACACTTGGAACAATTTCCCGGACTGCCAATCATGACCCGTGAGCTGCAATACAATCTTCAGGTATATCAATTGCTGGTGGACTTGTAAAACGAGCGGCCGCGCAGCTCACTGTAGAACGGATACTAATTGCTTCCTGCTAGCTACCTCCTGCCTTCCCTCTCTTCCATCCCAAGTCCCCAATTGCTTTTTTTTGGCAGTTTTATATAGTGCAAACCTGATTCCCAGGTATCGGAGTACTTTACATGGGCACCAGTTACATTAAACAAAGTCAGGAGCAGCTCGTGTCAGGGAAAAATGGAGGGGCCGATGGGGGACAACGGAGAAGAATTAAAAAATAAAAAATAACTTACCTGCCACCCTCCAGCATTGAGCTCTTCTTCTCCTCTTCACTGAAGGCACCCTCCCAGACTGCCCTGCAGCCAATCCTGAAGCTACTCTTATGCATTAGAGACCTACTCTCCTTCTACACAGCAGATCAGTAGGTGTCAAACGTAAAAACGAAGACCCTACATTACTCTCCTGCAACTGCAACTGTGACCCCCATTCCCTTCACTGTGAGGTTTGTGGCTTACAGCAATGATTTATCATTTTTGGGGTATGTCCTGGCTGTATTCTAGGGGCTAGGTGAACATGTAAAGTCCAGCAGCCCCAGTGTAGAGCATCCTTCTCCCCTTTACCACTGGCTAGTAAGGAACCCGTTACTCTGACCTCAGCGTGCAAAGCATGCTGGGAGAAAAGCAGGCCTTGTTCCACCTTGCTACAACATACTGCTACCTGGAGTATGTGGACTGTTTCACTGGACACACCTCAGGCCTCTCCAGGCAGAGGGATTGATTTTTATTTATGTACGTAAGTATGTAGTATAGGTATATTGCTGACCCATCCAAGAGAAATCTATGCAGGGTTAGAGACAAGCACACAGTCAGTGGGTGATTGGAGGGAATCCTGGGTTATGAGAGTGGAGATGGGCTGTTACTTCATTTTGATGTACTGCTTTTTAAAGTGCTGGGTCTGCAGCTGTTCAATAAACTGGAGCAGTGTTGGACTGGTCCAGGTGGATACAGGGGTGTTGTTCCAGACCCTGGTGCACAAAGGAGAAGTCCAGATGCCTTGTTTTGTTTTTCGTTCATGTAGTTCTTGGTCTCCAATCTGATGGTTTCCTGTCTACAAGTATTCATAGAGACTGTGGAGATGGTGAGCTTGTCAGCCAGATCGGTGGGTGTTGCTGTCATGGAAGTTTATGTTAATTGTTTAAACTGTGATTTTATCTTATTGGCTGTGGTCTACTGGCCAAGAGAAAGCCTCCAGCCAGTCAAGGGGATGGCAGGAGATGCTTTAAAGTGGTTTGAATCTCACAATAAACACCTCACCACAGGCAATGGAAAAAGACGGCAATAGTGACCTACAGTGCTTATAAACTGCTCTCAGGGATGGTAAATATGCCTTGCAAATGTGCTCTATGCACCATCAGTGCTTAATTTGAGCCGGTGGTTTCCGGTGCTCGACACCAGCACTTAATTGTCAACACAGGCACTCATGACAGTTGCCACATGGTGGCACTGTTTGAGTAATTTAGAGATGAGCCGAACAACAAGGGCCTTATTTATGAGGCCTTTCGACAGTTTTGCGCTTCCGTTGCGTCACTTTCTTGTGATGCATCGGCGGCGTAAAACATGCCTCCTTTTGCGCCCTATTTACAAAGTGACACATCTAAGCAAATGCATCACTTTGTAAACCCCTGTGCTACATTATACCTGCGCCAGGTATAATGTATGCAGGGTGGGTGTTCCCACGTAAGTAAGCCTTGTAGAAGTGACGCAGTGCCACTTCTAGGGTGCAAATGCGTCAATATCTTATGCCTGCCTCACAGCAGTCGTAAGACTGACACAGGCCCCATGTGAAAGGACACATTGCTGGAGTTGCGTCACTTTTGTGACACACTCCAGCAATGCGTCACTTTTGCACCTACAGATACGTCAGAAATACTGACGTATCTGTAACTACTTGCGACATGATGCGTCATACAGTAAATATGACGCATTCATCATGTCGCGAGAAGGCTCACTGAGAAGTGACGCATCGATCCTTTCACGCAGCGATGCGTCACTTCTCATAAATGAGGCCCCAATTGTTTATTATTCAATACGCATTAAAAACAACTAATACTTGCTACCCAAGTCATTCTTATAGCCGTCGGGGCCTTAAAGTCTAATTTGTCACACATGTAGCAGTGTAGGGGTAAGTAGTTGTGATGGTGCTGGCATTGGCAGTGCTGGTAGAGGCAATGGGTGTTGCAAGCTGTGGTGGCCTCCTGGTGAGAGCCCCGACACTGATGTTTTCCCAAATTAAGCACTGGGCATCATCAAGAGATAATTTGAGGTCAGATCCAACCCCTGCTACTGACCCTTTTTTTTTTTTTTTGCTTCATTCGAACACTGGCCTTGATAGATATTCCTATCCTAGTGAAGTAACTTTTCATTGTCCATAGGCTTCGAGCCTGCGCCATCTAGCGGAGGTGCTTCGCTCACTTCCGCGCCACAGGAGCCTATGCGCCCACCCACGCCCCTAGCCATCGTGCAGAGGCCCTTTGATCGCGCCCTTCCTCACCCCCGCATCCTGTCCTGATGAAGACCCTGACGTAAGGGAACAAACTGCCTACAGTTTCTTAGGGGTCGAAACGTCGACACTTTACCGCACAGCCAACATAGACAACAGATATTTCATGTTGTGGTACTGTTGTGACCATGGCTGTATATTGTTTTTGTTAAAACTGAGATTGATAGGCTTGATGAACAAGCCTCATATGTTCAAATTGATGTATTATTTTTGATTGACACTGCCTTCTTCAATCACTTTCCTATCCTCACGAAACACCAATACCAATACCCGCCTTCCCCTCCTCCCGCTCACCATGTTCCTTTCTAGGGACATTGTTATGTGTAATAATACAAATATTTCCATTAAGAGAGTGTTGCCCAGTGTGAATTAAAACACTGAGTATATACAATACCTTGCGTTTTATGTTTTGTTGTGAATATTTGTTTTGATTTTCTAAATTGTATTAATTTCTGGGACCACTGTCCTTACGTCCTGCTACTACCCGAGCACCCATTAAACTGTATCTGACATTGGGTCAGCCCGAGTGCCCCACATACCTTGATCCTGGGTGCAGGAAGACTGACCCGGAGCCACTCTAAGAAACCCCACTGAATGTGTGGGGTTGTGGTGGGCCCAGACCCTCCTGCCCAGTGTTTATGTTTGCAGACCACTGGGTCTGTGTGTAAACGTTGGGCCAGCCAAGAGTTGGGGGAGCCAGTCCAAACACAGCCCTTTGTGAAGCTTTTCTCTAGGTTCGGGACTTGGGCCTCATGCGTTTAGCATCAGCAATTGAAGTTATTGGTTCCCAAAACCTTCGGAATCCTTAACCCTAAAAGCTGGAGCCAGTACGTCCCCATTGGCATTTTTGTGACCATCACCAATTTTACCAGAGTGGCAGACATGTTAAAATGTTGAAGTCGACTAACATTATAAGAAGGCACGCTTTGCATCAGGTAGTCTAAGAGAATTCAATATTTTTAACGCAACAAATAGCTCTTCAAAATAGTTTGCGGGAAACCCTAAACCTCAACACAAAATATCAGAAAATCCTAGTCCCAACGAGAAATAATATGTTTTGCATACCTATTAGAAACTGAAATAACTGGACTTTAATCCACCTTTGATTAATAACAAATTTACCTCAATCTGGCATTCTGATTTTGGACTTTGTGTTACAAAACAACCAGATGAGGCGGGACCCTGAGTGATGCCTTTTGACCTTGAAAACTCTATTTTCTCCTCCACCGGATCCCTGGGTCCTTCTGTGATTTATTCCCATAAACACGCACACTGCAGACCAATGCCGAGCTCTCTATGATGCTAAATTCTGGAGAGATCATATTGAGTATTAGTTCTCTTTGATTGGTCTCCCACTGGACCAAAGTGCAAAGCAATGCACACAACTGTCCAGTAACCACGGAAACTGGGACCCAGCCTAAAATGGACGTTCACAACATCTTTCGAATGGGTGGAACTCGAGATCTGAGGCGCCCCCTCGTCTCTAGCGTTTGTGCTTCAGTTTTAAAACAGGAAGTGTTCTTTCCTTTCAAGTAATACATTTGCCTCTCATTCATCATTTTGTGCACATAATTAGGGTTCCGAATTCACTGATTTTTACCCATAAACACAGATGGAAAACAATATGTTTCTTCTTCTATATTTATTTGTGATGATGGGAAAAAATGAAAACATGCATTTGATGAGCTCAGCATGCTGACTCCAGGCCTTCTGGGCCCAAGGCTGTGATGATTGACAGCACGGGAGGATATTAAGAAACAGGGAAGCCCTGGCAAGTAGCCTTGTGCTGCTATCATTCGAACCACTTTGGCCTGACTATCAACACTTCCCCATCTCCTTTGACGAGTGAACACCTTCTAGGGGTGTGTTTGGCACTGAGGGTTGAGTGAGAGATATTTACTAAACAAAATTATGTAATCTCCTCAATTATGGATGCGTGCACTACTATTGAGGACTTGATGGCCCCAGAGTAGACGCGAAATGAACTTCACACCCGTGAACACGAGTTCATGCTGCAGCTCACTCAACGTTCACACCACTGATCATGATGTTACCTTGTATCCGACTCAACCTTCACATCACTGAATATGAAATGTAGTTATATCTGACTCACCTTCACATACTGAATATGGCCATTTGTTGCATCCAACTCAACCTTCACATCACTGAATATGACATCCAGTCGTATCTGACTCAACCTTCACATCAAGGAATATGAAATGTAGTTATATCTGACTCACCTTCACATACTGAATATGGCCATTTGTTGCATCCAACTCAACCTTCACATCACTGAATATGACATCCAGTCGTATCTGACTCAACCTTCACATCAAGGAATATGAAATGTAGTTATATCTGACTCACCTTCACATACTGAATATGGCCATTTGTTGCATCCAACTCAACCTTCACATTACTGAATATGACATCCAGTCGTATCTGACTCAACCTTCACATCACGGAATATGAAATGTAGTTATATCTGACTCACCTTCACATACTGAATATGGCCATTTGTTGCATCCGACTCAACCTTCACATCACTGAATATGACATCCAGTCGTATCTGACTCAACCTTCACATCACAGAATATGAAATGTAGTTATATCTGACTCACCTTCACATACTGAATATGGCCATTTGTTGCATCCAACTCAACCTTCACATCACTGAATATGACATCCAGTCGTATCTGACTCAACCTTCACATCACGGAATATGAAATGTAGTTGTATCTGACTCTATGGCCATTTGTTGCATCCGACTCAACCTTCACATCCCTGGATATGAACTTATGTTGTACCTTCCTCAATCTTCCCATCACTGAATATAACCTTTTGTTGCATCCGACTCAACCTTCACATCACTGACTAGGACATTTTGTTGCATCTGACTAAACCTTCACATCACTGAATCTGAACTTATGTTGTATTTTACTCAACCTTCACATCACTGACTATGACCTTTTGTTGCATCTGACTCAACCTTCACATCACTGAATCTGAACTTATGTTGTATTTTACTCAACCTTCACATCACTGACCATGACCTTTTGTTGTATCTGACTCAACCTTCACATCACTGAATATGACCCTATTAGGTATCTTACTCAACCATCACATCACTGACTATGACCTTTTGTTGTATCTCACTCAATCTTCCTAGCACTGAATATGACCTTTTGTTATATCTGACCCAACCATCACATCACTGAATATGACATCCAGTCGTATCTCACTCAATCTTCACATCACTGAATATGAAATCTAGTTGTATTTGACTCAACCTTCACATACTGAATATGACCTAATGTTGTATCTGACTCAACCTTGTTTCATTGTCTATGCTTTATGCCTTGCCTGCTTGAGCAAGCATCACAGGAGAGCCAAGAGGGGTTGGAAGGCCAACTTGTCAGTGTGGACCTACTAACCAGCACCCATGTCAGTAGGAAACGTCACCACTATCCCCTTTGACGCAGCTGGATGTTTTCTGTACTTTCTAGACTTGAGGAGAAGCCAGACATTCTCTATTAAATGATGTGTTTCTCTCTCCCTCTTGCTATTCCTCTATCTCACTCTTTTTCTCTCACGCCACCCATCCTCTCACATATTCACATCCTTCTCTCCCTCTCAGTGCCTAATTTCCGAGTCTTGCAGCTTTCCCTTAATGTCTTCTCTCTGTCTCCATCTTCTCAACTCCCTTTCACCTCATCTATTTCTCTCTCTCTTTTATGCCTTCCTGTATCACTCTCCCCACCTGTTTTTTCTTGCCTCCTGTTCAATCCACCTCTCACTCTATGCCTCAACTCTCTTCCCCACACTCCTGACACCTTCAATAACATTTCTCTGACTCCATCTTCAACTAAAATTCTCTCAGCCTCCTTCTATCTACCTCCCTCTCTGTTTACCCTCTGTTGCTCCTCCATTTCTCTCCCTTTCTTCTCAACTCATTCACTTTACTTCATTTTTTATGCGCCTTCGCCTTATGTCACTGCATTCTTCTACTACGTCCCATTCCCTTCAATCATTCACATCTCGTCTGTATCCCCTTCTCCACTCCCTCTTGCATTCTTCCTGCCTTTCCTCCTTTCTCAATAGCCCTTGTTCACACCTTGACAAGTCCATGTTGGAATCTTGCTTGTTTGGATGTCATGAACCCAGGCCCGGTTCTAGCGGGTGGGCCGGGTGGGCCAGGCGCACCCAAACATGCGCCTGGCCCACCCAAACAGGAACCTTGGCCCTCGCAGTGAGGGCTTGAAGGCAGGCGCACAACGGCATTGGGCTCAAAGGACTATCTGTGTGTGAGTGCGTCCGGGTGCACATACACAGACAGCTTTTGAGGTTATCGCAGTCGCACCTGAGTACTTCACAGGTCTTTAAAAGACCATTTAAATGTTAACGAGGCTTTGTTTATTTTTTCACCCCTTCATCTCCACATGGCGAAAGGCGACAAATCCTTTCTTTGGCACAGGTAACCTTTGCCTACTGTCCTGCTGCGTGGATATTTCGTTTTCTATGCAGCACAGGAGAAAATACGTTTGTTTATTCCTATTCACCTTTCCTGACCCCTGCAGCAGCTTATCACATCAGGCCTTGACCCTCGGGTAGGTCGCTCCCCTGCTCACGCAGCGCCACCAGTCCCTGACTGCCCTCCTCACTGTTCTCCTCCTGTGAGTGTGTGTGAGTGTGCTCCCTCTTTTCCCGTGTACCCCGAGTGCTTGTGTTGCCGGTCTGACTGTAATCCTCTTTTTCCCGTGTACCCCGAGTGCTTGTGTTGCCGGTCTGACTGTAAATCCTCGTTTTTCCCGTGTACCCCGTACGTGTGCCCCCTGAGTGCCGTGTGCCCCCTCTCGCCGTTCTTCTTTTTTCAGCCCCCTCCCTCTTAGGGTTTTCTAGGCCTTCTCGCCACTTTTCCAGGCCACCTCGCCGTCCTTTTTGCCACCTTTTTTCCAGGCCTCCTCGCCGCTCTTTTTTCCCGCCTTCGGATTCCCCCGCCTACCCGCCTGCCTCCCGCCTCCCAGCTGGCCCCTCCTCCCCGGCTACCCTTAAATGGCGGCCGCTGCAAGGCCGCGCAGCGGACGCGCGCAGCCGGCGCGCCGCCGGCGCGCCGAAGGCGCGCCTAAGGCAAGCCCGTCTGCGCCCGTCCGCGCCTGGACCGAGCCCAGTGCCACAACCCCTGGCCCCCGCGACCCCCACCTCCCCCGCCGCCCCCGCCTGACCTACAACTCCGCCGTCCTCACCGCTCTCAACCCCGTCCACACGCCGGGCTGCTGCCACGCCACCCCAAAGCGGACCCACGGACCCTTCACCTGCCGCAACTGCCATTTCACCTGCCTACGAACTCACATCGCACCCAATAGGAATGACTCGCCCGGAAACAACCTCGACTGCATCCTGGTCAACACCCGATCCGCCCACAGGCACGCCATCGAACTGTGGAACCTCATCGACTCTACAAACCCAGACATCGCCTTCCTCACCGAGACCTGGATGAACCCCTCCTCGGCACCCGACATCGCCATAGCCATCCCCGACGGCTACAAAATCATCAGGAAAGACCGCACCAACCGCACCGGAGGAGGCATCGCCATCGCCCACAAGAGCTCCATCCGCATCGCTACCTACACCGACGACTCACTCCCCGACGCCGAGCACCTCCACTTCTCAATCCACAGCGACCCCAAGACCACCCTCAGAGGCACCCTCATATACAGACCACCAGGACCACGCACAAAGTTCAGCAAAGACATCACAGACTACATCAGCCCACACGCACTCCCGTCCACCGACTACATCCTCCTAGGGGACCTCAACTTCCACCTGGAGAACCGCACCGACAACAACACCACCGCCTTAATGGACAACCTCGCCAACCTGGGACTGAAACAACTAGTCAACACCCCCACCCACTACGCCGGACACACGCTCGACCCCATCTTCTCCTCCAGCAAACACATCTCGTTCAGCCACACCACCGAACTCTCCTGGACAGACCACAGCTGTGTCCACTTCAGCTTCAAGAAGACCAACGTACACCACCACGCCCAACAACCACCAAGAAGACAGTGGAACCGAATCACCACGGAACAACTCGCATCAACCCTCTCTCAGAACCCACCCACCAGCACTACAGACCCCAACGAAGCCGCCAACAACCTCACGAGCTGGATCTCAGACTGCGCCAACCTCCTGGCCCCCCTGAAGACCCAAGCAAACAAAAACAACCACAAGAAAAACTACTGGTTCACCCCCGACCTCAAGGACTCCAAAAAAGAATGCTGCACCCTCGAGAAGGCCTGGCGCCTCAACCAAACTGACGAGAACATGTCTGCCCTCAAGAACGCCACCCGCAAACACCACCAACTCCTCCGCGCCACACGAAAATCAGCCTTCCAGAACAGACTAGACAACAACGCCCACAACAGCAAGGAACTATTTGGCATCGTCAAAGAGCTCTCCAACCCCGACGCCGAAAACAACTCCATCCCTCCCTCACAGGACCTCTGCGACTCCCTCGCAGCCTTCTTCCACCACAAGATCACCGACATCTACAACAGCTTCACCACAACCAACACGAGCCCTCCACCGGAACCCGCCACCGACAACACCACCATCCACACCTGGAACCCAACCACCACCGAGGAAACCACCCGCGTCATGAACTCCATCCACTCAGGATCACCATCCGACCCCTGCCCGCACCACATCTTCAACAAAGCCGACAACATCATTGCACCCCACCTCCGAGACGTCATCAACACATCTTTTACCACCGCCACCTTCCCGGAGAATTGGAAACACGCCGAACTGAACGCCCTCCTAAAGAAACCAACAGCAGACCCCACCGAACTCAAAAACTTCCGGCCCATCTCGCTCCTACCGTTCCCCGCCAAAGTGATTGAGAAAATTGTCAACGCTCAACTCACCACCGCCCTGGAAACCAACGACTTACTCGACCCCTCACAGTTCGGCTTCAGAGCTAACCACAGCACCGAGACCGCCCTCATCGCAGCCACGGACGACATCAGATCCCTGACCGACAAAGGAGAAACCGTGGCCCTCATACTCCTGGACCTCTCTGCAGCATTCGACACGGTCTGCCACCGTACCCTGATACGTCGCCTCAACAACGCCGGCATCAGAGGCAAGGCCCTGGAATGGATCATCTCCTTCCTCTCCGGAAGAACTCAGAGAGTCCCCCTCCCCCCCTTCAGATCCACAGCTACGGAGATCATCTGCGGCGTCCCCCAAGGATCCTCCCTCAGCCCCACCCTCTTCAACATCTACATGACCCCCCTGGCGAACATCGCACGTAAACACGGACTCAACCTCATATCCTACGCAGACGACACCCAGCTCATCCTATCCCTCACCAACAACCCCACCTCAGCAAGAACCAGACTACACGAAGGCATGAAGGAAGTAGCGAACTGGATGACAGACAGCCGGCTTAAACTGAACACAGAGAAGACGGAGGTCCTCATCCTCGGCCCTACACCCACCGCCTGGGACGACTCCTGGTGGCCCCCCGCCCTAGGCAGCACTCCCCAACCCACCGACCACGCACGCAACCTCGGCTTCATCCTAGACTCATCCCTCTCCATGACCAGACAGGTCAACGCGGTGACCTCGGCATGCTTCAACACTCTCCGCATGATCTTCCACTGGATCCCCACCGATACCAGGAAGACCGTCACCCACGCCCTCGTCACCAGTCGCTTGGACTATGGGAACACTCTGTACGCCGGCATCACCACCAAGCTGCAGAGGAAACTTCAACGAAACCAGAACGCGGCCGCACGACTCATCCTGAACATACCCCGCCACCACCACATCTCCGGACACCTGAAGAAACTCCACTGGCTCCCAGTCAACAAGAGGATCACCTTCAGACTCCTCACCCATGCACACAAAGCCCTGCACAACCTCGGACCAAAACTCATCAACCACCGCGTCTCCTTCTACACTCCTCCTCGCACCCTACGCTCAAGCGGACAAGCCCTGGCAGCCGTACCTCGCATTCGCAAAGCCACCGCCGGAGGCAGGTCTTTCTCTTACCTAGCAGCGAAGACCTGGAACTCTCTTCCCAGCTACCTTCGCGCCATACAAGACCACCTCCCCTTCTCCCCTTCAGAAGGCAGCTCAAGACCTGGCTCTTCGAAGCACTGACCCCCCCCCCCCCAGCGCCTTGAGACCCGTACGGGTGAGTAGCGCGCTTTATAAATGCAATTAATTGATTGATTGATTGACTAATGGAGTAGGTAAGAGAATGTGTGACTATTTATTTTTGTTTTAAAATCTGCGCAGGCCCAGCAGGACATATACTTGGTGTGCGCTTCATTTAAACAGTTTTTATCATGGCTGATGCAGGACAACAATAAGACAATAACAAATGCCCCAATAACGCTGGTGATTAATGATCCGCTGGAGAGCAATCCTTTGTCTGTTAGTAGTTTTTAAATGCAGATGAACTGTATTTTATGTGGAAGCTCAGTGGGTTACTGCCTTTGTCACAGAGATCCTTGTGGTACTTGCAGTTCAGAAGTTACAATCCAAACATAGGACAGTGACCAATGAACTGTCACCAAAGAGCTGCATACAAACATGAATGGTATAGTTAGAACTTCGCTTTTTTTTGTTTTGTGATATAGTTAGAACTTCCTCAGTCTCTCATTATTCTAATGTTGCTAAAATGAGTATGTTTGGGCAGAGATACATTTTTATCAGTAAAGCTGACCCCCAAACACTGGAATACTCTTTAAATCCTAAGGTTGTGTTTCCCCAGACCAAACCCTCTCAAAATATACTGCCCACCAGTATGGATGACATGTGATACCTACACCTTGTAATCCTCATTGGCTTATATGACATTCAATGTAGACTGATTTACATACTTCTATGATTCATTGTCTCTGTATAATGTGTGCATGGTGTAAAGTACTGACACACACTACACTGATATGAGTACCGCTATACAACAAATGAAATGCATATGAGAGAAGGGCTACGGAGTGATGAGGTGCACTGGTGGAGGGTGGCAGTGAGGGAATCTGAGGAGGAGGTAGTGGGAGGGGCTGTGGAGCGATGAGGGGCACTGGTGGAGGGTGACAGCAGGGCTCGAGTCGGGGTACCACGCGGGTGGACGACGTCCCCCCACTTATTTTACCGGGAGCTCGATAACTGGAGCAAATGGAGCCACACATTCACTCTTTGGCCTCTCTGGGGCGAGATCGGAGCTCATTCAGAAAGCTGCTCACGCGCTGGCTTCTCTGATGCAATGGCATCTAAGGAGTGAGCGAGGGGAGGCAATGAGTCTGATGGTGCAAGCCACCTTTCGTGACTTCACTTCCTGTCGTGACGTCAGCGTCCCCACACTTATTTCTTTAGGACTTGTGCCCTGGGTGACAGTGAGGGAATCCGAGGAAGAGGTCATGGGGTGGAGGGGGAGCTAGGGAGAGATGAGGGGCACTGGTGGAGGTTGGTAGTGAGGGAGTCTGAGGAGGAGGTCATGAGGGGGAGGGGCTACAGAGAGATAAGGGGCACTGGTGGATGGTGGCAGTGAGGGAGTCTGAGGAGGAGGTCATGAGGGGGAGGGGCTATGGGGAGATGAGGGGCACTTGTGGCGTGAGGCAGTGAGGGAATCTGAGGAGGAGGTCAATAGGGGGGCCATGGAGAGATGAGGGGCACTGTTGGAAGGTGGTAGTAAAGGTATTTACGGAGAAAGAGGTTATTAGTGTGGCGCCAAAAAAGACTTTCAGCGCTAAAGCCGACCCTGTCATGGCCTTTCTTTTTTTGTTTATTTAATTGGCAGTCAGGTCATATGGGCTGTTGTGGAACATACTTTAAAGTGCATGCTAATTATATTTACTGCTATATTCAATGTTTTAAGTTAGAAGGTGATTTTACTAATGTTATTACCGGGAAAAAGGAAAGTGGAGCCGGATGGTGCCTGATATGGGGCCCAAGGTCAGCTGTGAGATAAAGTGCACTGGAGAGGAGTAGTGGATAATCAAGCCTGTAAGGGAGTGCGTTGCAGAGTCTGGGGTCAGGTGGAGGTAGTAATGAAGAGGGATTCTCCCTGAAGGCTCGCACAGAGGGAGCCCGAGAAGTGTCACTTGCCTGATACCCCCACCTCAGAAACCTTCTCTTCCCATCAAAGGAACATTACATGGAAACAACACTTTTTAAGAGTGATAATATTTAGAAAGATGTTTGGAAAAGAGTGCGTTTTACTGGGCCTTGTAAGACTAAGAAGAGATAAAGGAGGGCCCTGAAGCAGGCCTGCCCAGATATATATGCGACAAATCGAGCCCGCAGTGGCCCACCCAAATGCACCCTTGGCCCACCCAAATAACAATTCCTAGATCCGGGCCTGCATGGACCTAGAGACCCGGAAACACTTTCAGCAACTCTTCCAAATGAATTCACTGGTATCACACGGGTTGGAGTGTCTGCTGATGACGTCATCAAGCTCCTCCATCTTGCCGCTAGGCTGGTGACGTCAGAGGACACTTGACTTACCAGCTCTCTCAGCCCACATATCGGCGGTCCTAATAGATGCGTGTCTCCCTGCGCACGGCCTCTCAAGGTATCATTCAACTTATACATTTCATTATATCTCTTCCTTTATCCACAGGGCCTCGCTGCAGCCTCTGAGCTCTTCACCCATTATGCTGTGCTCTGATTGTGGGAGGAGGTTAATGTAGGCCCGCCACGCTCCCGGCTCGCTTCAAGTCAATATTATTAAAGGGAAATGTTCCTCCAGGGATGGAAGCGCGAGCCGCAAATGCGTGCTCCCGCCTCCAGGGCCTGGCGGATACCTCACTTCCGCGGTGATTGACAGCTCAGCTGGTGCCTCTCGCAAGGTCAGCTGATGTGACCCGGATAGAATCCCCCGGGCGTTCTATGCCTGCTCGTTCAGTCCCAAGGTGCTGTCATCGCATTATCCGCCTCTTATGGGACAATTTGGATTTGACAAACATGTGCCGGTTCAAAGGCTCCAGTCAGGGAAGCAGAGGGCCCGCTTTAGGGTTAAGTGGTAATTGAAAAGAGGGCAGGAAGGGGTAAATCGTCCTTGGAGGGTTCTTTGCCGATACAGAACATACTGGAAGAAAGACCATAGATTTCTGGAAAATACTGTAGAGTTAATTCAGGCAGAGAATTTCCGATCTGTAGAGAAATCAGAGGAATTAACACTTACTTCACTAACTGGAAGATGTCCTGTTATTCTAAGTCTAGAACAAGCCCTCTTTATATAGAGGGATCATTGTAAGAGGCCCTATTTGTACCACCCACAATAACAGTTAGTCAACGGCAAGGGGAAAAAACATCAGATTATGGAATTAATTATCTTCTGTATTTCTTTATTTAATCATTCAGTTTTTTTGCTAAGTACAGACAAGTCACCTTTGTAGTACTTGACAGTATGCTGATTAACTTGATTTTTGGCTGGAGTGGGAACAGCGCAGGCCATTGTCTGCCCCTTCTGACCTTGTTTTTATAAGTAAATGTGCATATTTGGTGTCTTCTGCTCCTGCTCGGGGATATGAAAACATGCATTCAATATATTCATCTTAAGGGCTTTTTTCTTGCCCTCTGCATTTATCCTGTTTCTTCACCTAGGTTTAATGTATGCACATTTCTTGAATGACTATACTGATAATCTGGCCTTGTGGCTCAAGATCGTTCACTGCTGACCTACCATATGGCGAAAGACCAAAAACCAATCATATCTCCAGAGCCCCGCCCACTTCAAGCCCCTTTCTAGCCCACAGTCTTGTGGCTGAATGTATGACTTTACAACGCATTCCGTTGTAACGCATGCCTTTACCACGCATGCGTTACAACGTGAATGCCATCACCACACATATCCTTTACTACGAAAATGCCTTTAACACGCATATTTTTTCAACGATTATCGTTGTTAAATTATGCATGTTAATGGCATTTTCTTCTTAAAGGATATCGCACTAAAAATCTCCCCTTTAAATTTACCCCTGCGCGGCACCACACCCTTATTCCCCATTACCTCTCCTCGATCTTCCTTGGTGACGTTCCACGTCGTTAAGAGGAAGCGGAAGTGTCCTTCCGTTTCCTCTAACGACGTGGATTGCCTCCACATCCCTCTTTAAATGACGGAATCAGGTGCGTTTTTTTTATATTTTATTTTGTCTTTTGCCCCCCCAAGCCCTCTTTTTTAATCCCACGCTTTTTTTTTGGGGGGGGGAGACCCCCCCCAACCCCCCCTTTTTTTTTCTTTTAACTTTAGCACACATGCCTTTACTACATATTTTGTAGTAAATGTATGCGTGGTAAAGGCTTTTTGTTGTAACCACGCATGCGTTGAAATGCATGCATGGTTATGGTTAGGCGTGGAAACGGCCGCGTTGTAGTGGCCGTTTCCCCTTGTGGCTGCGCCTGTGCTTCCAATCATGATAGATCTTACAAGAACCCTTTAATCCTCTGTTGTATTCTGTCATGAGATACGTCATGCTTCTGTATAAGCATCTTATTCTGTAAACCTGACATAACTACCAAACACTTGCTTAAGGGTGAGGCTATTTTTTTTGCCACAAAGTCTTGTAAATTTGGAAAGTTTTTATGAGCCTAGGTGGGTGAAGCTCTGATGCTAAGTTTCCTCATCATGGGACTTTTCTGATGCAAAGATGCTTTGTACGCGTAATGAACATGGACACACGGGCTGTTTTCCAGCCACTTGAGATCCTCTCTATGGAAGCCCCATATGCTGCGTCTGCAAGAAAGCCATAGAGGTGAAAGAGTGGTGGGAACTGCACTTGGGTGAGTCAGAGCTTGAGACCACCTCGGTGGGAGGACCATTCCAGCCTGACCTTGGGAGAGGTCTGGGATGGTCCTAGGGAAGGAAGATGCAGTGAGGGCACACAGGGGGCTCTAATGGTAGCACTGCACCAGAGCGACAGCAGTCCATCCGTAGCCGCTCCTCGCAGTGGGAATGACTTCCCACTGACAGAAAAGTCTGCTGATACTTACCTACTTTTTTGTTAAAAAAACACCTTCCAAGCTTTACTGTTTGCAAAATTTGTATAGTTTTTTTCTTTCTTTCTTTAGTGCAAAACTCAGAATTTTAGTGTATGCGGCACACACACACAACACACGCAAATACACATGCACACACAACCCTTGTCTCTCTCTCTCTCTCTCAATATATATATATATTTTTAAGTCAACTGTCTAATTTTATGCGAGGATTTTAGCTTGTGTTTTATTCAAGTTACATTGACGTTTTTCTATGTACAATGATATTATAATCAAGGTATTTTACCACGATTTTAATAATTATGATTATTTTGATAATATTTATATCTATATACATAGATTATTCTCAAAAATGCTTTGCTAATAATTTATGGAAAACATCGGAGCTAATCTGCACAAGATATGCTGTATGAGGTACATGTAGAAACGTAGCACGTGCACTTTATTTTGCACATATTGCACATGAACCAACCTATATGCATGATATCGTTAGCAATAACAGCCAAACAACTCGCATACATATTGATAATTGAATTTGTTATTTGGTATTCATACCGATTTGAGGGTGTCTAATCCACACAATCAGGGTGAACACAAAGATACAACCAATGTCAGGAATTCACATTAATTGATTCGTACAACATCTACCACAATTACTCTTAATTTACATTACTTAGACAGTAGATAGAGGTCAATGCACCTCAGTGTAGTTTACTGGGGCTCCAGTAATTGCACAGAGCCACGGTTGCTCGCCTGCGGAAAATCGATCAAACTATGAAAACTGTGTCAACTATCGCATCAACCACACACCAAGGGAATTAGGTGATTAGCACTTTGCACCTTAACACAATAGCACTTTTTCAGCACAAAGGCAGATATACTCCAGGACAGTAATAGACATAAATACACTGGGAGGTAAGATATGCATACAAAATCAAATTTGATATATACCAACTGGAAATATTGTACTCTGATTTGATATAAGGCAATGCATTTTTACTAAAAAATCAAATGGTATTTATTTGTTTAATGTCCATAGATCAGAAATTTATTTTCATTGGCATGTTGTTACCCTTTTGTATTCATGTGTTGGAGAATTCAAGGTAGTAACTCTTTTATGTCCATAGCGTATTTTGCACATGTGAATGTATTCACGCCTGCACCAGTCACTTTAAAAACAACAATGATAACGCTGAATTTTGTCATGTGATCAAGGATCCTGAGAGAGCTGAAACACGTTATGCCGACTTGCACCAATAAAGTGTAAATTATTGCACAATACCATGGTCCGGATCCATTGTTTTGAAGCATTTGAAGCTGTAAACGGTGACGAATTGATATATATATATATATACACACATATACAAGCCAATTCCGAAATCTCTATCAAGTTCGGACACTGACACAGGGGTAGCTTTGCCATTAAGTCTTCTAGTTTATTGAAAATCTTTGCTTTGACGCGTTTCGGCACACCTGCCTTGTTCACACAGGCAGTCGCATTGAACATAATGTGTTTTAAAACAGAGTACTACGATCACATGATCCAGTTTACTATGGACACGGACGACAGACTATTGCTTTAAAATGGGAAATATAGCGTTTCTCAAAACATCATTGATATTCATGTGTATTTAAAAATTACTTCTGCCACAATTAACTCATTGTGGCTGACAATGAAATAACAATATAAAACATATAGACATTTGTAATACCTTGGAACCCACAAAATTATTACAATATTAATTTATCTTTGCATTTAAAAAAAAAAACATGCGCCTTCAGATAAAATACTTTGCAATTCATAGTATCATTCCTTGATTTGTCGCATAAGAGATACATATTGTTTAGGCTCCTCATACTGAATGTTTGTTTAAAATTGCTAATTTAAACTTTGTCAATATATATACTCTTAAATGGTAATCTTATAACGTAGCTACACCATTGAGAAATAAAAACGATGAATCTTAATGTCCCACTGAAAAAGATGCAGTAAAGGACAAGTGCCCTGGATGCTTTCGCATTGGAGTCCAAATAAGCCAAGTAATTTAAGGGGTATCTTCTTCTCCGAGCCACCTTTGTTTCCACCAATTAACCAGATACATGACTTTTTAACATGTATTGGATTTCATTGTGACCTATATCACCAGTATAGAATAAAAAGTAGATAAACATCACTCTTATTTAGATAAAATCCAACTTCTATATGATACTGTTTTACTAATGTGCAAAATTCGCAAAAATGGATAAAGTGCAAGTGCTTCAGAGTACTCTTTCACTAATGTGCAAATTTCGCAACAATGAATAAAGTGCAAGTGCTTCACAATACTCTTTCATTAATGTGCAAATATCGCAAAAAAGTGCTGGTGCTTCGCAGTACATATAGACAAAGATTTTGTTATTCTGATGATATTTTCATTAGATAAATAAGTGTTATTATTAGTTACCAGTTAATTGTGTATAAAGATCTCCTGATATAAACTCCGAAGTATATAAATATAATTAATTTAATATTTAAGACTCCTTCTTATTTCTGCATAGTAATAAGTGGTCTTCCTTCCTCTGTTAATTAAAAAAAGATTAAAAACTTTTTACTGCAATGAAAACCTATTTACATCAAATGGGCGTGCAAATCCTCCTCAGCATTCAATCCATTAGGATTCTTAGTGTTGAACAAAAGTATATACTTTGACTCAAGTTGGCATAATTTTCTTTCTCGATTGCCACCTCTTATGGATTTTTGTACTTGGTCAATAGCAAAATAAACTAATTTGTTGGTATTTCCTTTATGCACTTCATTATTATGGCGTGCTACCACTTAGCTTTTGTCATTATTCTTTATTGCCCTGAGGTGTTGAAGGATACGAACATGTACCATATGGATTGTGCTTCAAATATAAATTTTGGGACATGAACATTTTAATATGTAAACCACAAAATCACTTTTGCAGTTCAAAGAGCATCTTATTTTCCATGGGTTACTTAGCAATGGGGATATGACCTGATGCTCATTTTTACCATATCTACATGCTTTACATTTAAAGCATTTGTGGAAGCCGGGGCTAGCTTTCAGACACCCTCCCCCTCTTATGGCTTCTGGATTTGTGTTGAACAGGTCATTCCTCATTGACTTTGCTTTATTAAACGTTACCATCGGTCTTTGTGACACCATCTCTTGCAATACCGGATCTTGCTTAACCAGATACCAATGCCTACACAGGCTATCTCTCACTTTAGCCTGGTAGGCATTGAATCCAGTGATCTTCCTGATCTGATTTTCAGTGTTCTTTTTTTTTTCTTTCACTTTCTCTACATCAGGATTTAACAGTGTGTTTCTCTCAATTATGTCCACCTTGTTTTTAGCTTGCTTCAATGTGTCATACTTATATCCCCGCTGCAGAAACCATTTAGTTAGGGCATTTTGTGCCTCCTCTAGGGCCACCAGCTCACTACAGTTTTGTTTCATTCTTAGGTGTTCTGCATATGGGATGCTCATTTTCAATCTTTGAGGGTGGAAGCTTTGTGCATGCAAAACCGTATTGCCTGCAGTCGGCTTCCTATACGTTCGGGTATGGATTACCCCATGTTTTACATATACCTCAAGATCCAAATATGTCACACTGGACTTACTGATGTGTTCTGTGAATTGTAAATTAAGATAATTTGCATTGATGTTTTGTATAAACATCTGGGCTGATTCTTTTGATCCGTTTCACAATATAAAAAGATTGCCAATAAATCGGATCCACTTTACTATGTGGTCATTCCATTCCTTGCCATGTTTGGTTTTGAGCACCTGCTCCTCCCACCAGCCCATATGCAAATTAGCATAGCTGGGGACGAAGCAGGTGCCCATCGCCGTACCCTGCAGCTGTTTGTAAGTGTCTCCCCCAAACATAAAATGGTTGTTGGATAAACATAGTCTGCGCATTTCCACCAACATATTAGTGCGTTGCTATAGATTAATAGGTCTCGAGTTCAAAAAATGTCATATTGCTGGCAAACCATCTTCATGGGCAATACTTGTGTGCAAGCTAACAACATCTAACATAATCAAGAGATATGTTTCCTTCCAAACCAAGGTCAATATCTGATTCAGGAAGTCTCTTGTGTCCTGAATGTATGCAGGTAATGCTTTCACATATGTCTGCAGAAAAGAATCTAGGTACCTAGAGGTAGGTTCAAATAAACTGCCAATGGCAGAAATAATTGGCCGTCTGGTGGTATCTCCTTGTTTTTATGAATCTTTGGTATCAAATATAAGGTTGGCAGTACTGGATTTTCTACCTTCAGAAATAAATATTCTGCTTGATTGATTAACCCTAATCCTCGCCACCTTGCTAAATCCTTCCAAAATGTATGCTTTATTTTAAACAAATTACTTTGTGGGACTTATTGACAACAGTTCTTGTCCTTTATTTGTAACATAGCTTCATTATTATATGCCTCTAATGGCCAGAGGACAAGGTTCCCCCCCTTGTCCGCCTGTCTGACCACTATATCTTTTCTGTTTTTTATTTTAGTCATTACGGCCTGATATTCTTTTTCAAAGTGACTCCCTTTCTGTAAGGATTCTTTGCTGGAGATTACTGACAACTCTTTTAAATCCTTAATAACAATGTCTGAAAATATATCAATTGAATCCTTGGATGAATTAGGTGTAAATGTAGATTTCGGTTTAAATGAAGTTATAGAGCTCTCATATACATCTAAACATAATAGGTCAGTTGTTTGACTTACTGATCCCACTATAGTTAACCCTTCACCCTCTCGATGCAATTGTTGAAGATCAAAATGTACCTCCATATCACCAACTTGTAGATTCCCTGCTTCTTCTCTTACCAATGATATTCTTTCTTGATTAGTTTTACTGTTGCTGAAAAATTTATTAAGCTTTAATCTTCGTATAAACTTTAAAAAATCAATATGAGCTTGGGTAGAATTGAAGTTCGTACGTTTGCAAAATGAGAGACCCAATATATATATAAATATATCCAAACAAAAGTCACGGCCTATATATATATATCCTCTTTCTCCCCCTCACGCCATCCCTCATTTTATTTGAAAGGAGAATGCTTCTGGATTCCAAGAATCGCGTGGTCACGGCTGCCCAGAAACCGTTTTTGTTTTTCAGCGCCTTTCGCTATATTGAGTCATGTTATCGACCCAACACATTGCATTCAAGTAACATTGACCCAATAACAACAATTGCAATATAAACTAGCAGGGAAAGAGACGCCGTTATTGGCTTGATGTCTTTTATCTGAAATTGTTGCACTCTGAAGTGCGAACACATCCAAACCCCATGCCCCCGCATCACATCGCGGCACGAGAATCATGAAATAATGACCCTGCGCCGGGCTTGAGCTCCAAAATGCAATTAAGTTTTCCTATATGTGCTTCGGGAATTGACCCTTTGGGGCATATTTACAAGGGAATGGCGGAGCGTGGTGTTAAGCACAAAATGCTAACGCCACACTCCGCCATTCCAAATATGCAGGATGCACCGTATTTACAAAGATATGGCACACCCCTGTGTTTTCCCTAGTGCTGTCGCTAAATTAAGCTGCATAGTGCCAACGTAGGCCCCTGTGAACCATAGTGCAAGGGGGCCTGCGTAGAGGGAATGATTATTTATGTGCAGGAAGGTGTCCCTTCCTGCACATAAACAATCACAAATGGCAATTTGAAACTTCTATGTGTGCTGCCTTGTGCAGCACACATAGAAGTTGCAATTCGTCATTTTTAAAATCAGTGTTTATGTGCAGGAAGGGACACCTTCTTGTACATAAACAATAATTTGTGGCGTTTTGCTGTTTCTATTTGTGCTGCACAATGCACCATAGAATCAACAAAAACAAGGAGAAAAAAAGCATTTCTCCTCTTTCACCATGTTAAGACCAGGTTTTTCCTGGTCTTAATTTTGGCACTGCCTCCTAGTTATGCCACCCTTGTAAATAGGGATCAGCGCCAAAATCAATGGGTTTTTGAGTGGAATGCCCACGCAAAACCTATTTCCCACCCCTTTTACATTAAGTATAGCGTGAAAGGGTGCCTTATTTACAAATCGGCATTAACGGCGCCTTGTAAATAAGGCGAAGCCTCCATCGCCACACGAATGTCATTAAAAGTGACGCTCCTGTGGCGAACAGGGCAGTAAATATGCCCCATAGTGCTTTTCAGACATAAGTGAAAAACGTGCTCCTTAGAATGGTGCTAGTCCTTTTTACACAACTAGTGCAAGAGCAGCACATTTGAGAGTGCGTTTATTCCAGAATGATTGTTCTGTAGACGCATGGTGAGCTGGGGAGGCAGTAAGTCATTTGGTGGTAAGAAGGCAAGAGGTGGTGAGCTAGCGAGGCAGTGTGTTGGGTATTTGGAGGGAAGAAGGTACATGATGGTACACGGGGGAGGCATGAGACAATTAGGAGGCCGTAGGTAATAGATGGTGAGCTGGGGAGGCAGTAGGGCATTTGAGAAGATAAAGTAAGAGCTGGAATATTGTGAGTGCAGCGGAGCATTTGTGAGGGAGAAGGTACAAGATGGTGTGTTTGGGACATAGCAGGACTTTCAGGAGGAAGAAAGAAAGGGATGGTGCGCTGGGGAGGCAGGGGGGCACTTGGGATGCAGATTTAAGAGATGGTGCCCTGGTGAGGCAGGGGGTCATTTGGAAGGCAGGAGGTAAGAGGTGGTGATCTGGGGAGTCAGTGGGGACTTGGGATGCAGATTTAAGAGATGGTGCCCTGGTGAGGCAGGGGGTCATTTGGAAGGCAGGAGGTAAGAGGTGGTGATCTGGGGAGGCAGTGGGGCACTTTGGATGCAGATTTAAGAGATGGTGCCCTGGTGAGGCAGGGGGTCATTTGGAAGGCAGGAGGTAAGAGGTGGTGATCTGGGGAGGCAGTGGGGACTTGGGATGCAGACTTAAGAGATGGTGCGATGGCGAGGCAGGGGAGCATTTGGGAGGCAGATGTAAGAGATGGTGTAATGGGGCAGCGGGTCATTTGTGAGGAAGAAGGTACGAGATGGAGTACTGGTTATGCAGTGGGGCTTTTGGGGAGCAGATGGTAAGAGATGGTGCTATTGGGACATAGCTGGGCTTTTAGGAGAAGAAAGTAAGAGATGGTGAGCTGGGGAGGCAGGGGGCATTTGGGAGGCAGGAGGTAAGAGATGATAAGCTGGGGAGACAGTGGGGCATTTGGGATTTAGACTTAAGAGATGGTGTGCTGGTGAGGCTGGGCTGGGGGGCATTTGGGAGGCAGATGTAAGAGGTGGGGCGCTGAGGAGGTAGTGGGGTTTTTGTTAATTGAGGGAAGCTCTAAGCAGCAGTAAAGGGAAATGTGGAATAACATACAATTAATATAAAAGCATGAGAGGGCTGTACAGAGTTTTTTGCATACTCTTGCACTAGCGGCCGGTGTGCTTGATGAGCGATAGGGAACAGCAAGGGGGGGGTCATGATGGGGTGGGGGGATCACAGGGGGATGGGGGATAAAGGTCGAAAAAAGAAGAGAATCTTAACCGCAGCTGTCCCTGCCGTGTCCTTCTGCTCTTCAGCTTTTCCCATCGCACTCTTCTTCTCCTCTTCACTACAGGAAGGCACAGGCTCCCAGAATGCCCTGGGACGTATCCTGAAGTTGCTCTCATGCATGAAAGCAGTTTCAGGATTGGGCTGAGCATCCTCGATTTTTGCTCCAAGACAGACTGTTAGTCTGTCCCTGCTCTCTCCAACCCATCTGTGTTCCTGTTTTGGAGAGAGCTTTCACTGCGCATGACGGTTTGGCTGGCCTGACACGGCCGGCCAAACCGTCATGCGCAGTGATGGGAGTGCACTACCATTCCCCTCAGTGCCTGTCACTCCCAGGTCCCGCCTCCTAGACGTGCAGTAGGCATGAATGGAAAATTAAAACAAGTGTTAATTATCGTTTTATTTTTCCTTTCCTGCCATTTTTTTTGGGGGGGGGAGCGGCGCCTCCGCCATGGCCTACTAGTAGTTTTTATATTTTCCTGCTTGCTTTTTCTTCGCAGAATAAGTTACTCTTTCGATTGTTAGTTGAATGCTGGTAACTTGCATGTATTTTGAATGCAAGTGCTTACCTTAACTGCTTTTTTTTAAAGAGTAATTGAAAGCTTCTTGCTCCAGTAAGTCACAGGCATTTTGTGCCCTAATAAACACCTTGTTTATTTTTTCTTCACGAGTGACTCAACACAAATTACTCTCACATACAAGGGAGGTAGTGTTTTTTTTTTCAAAATGTTTTTGAAAGTTCTGATTTTGAGGTTGAAGCCACCTCCCTGCATAGAACTATGGGTTCTTCATATAGTTTACCTAGTTTTGGTGAGAATTAGGCAAAATATAATTGGGAAATATCTACTTCATCATTTCATGTACAACACATTCACCTGGGTACCTTCAAATCTCTGCTCATCACCTTGAACCAGACTTAAGGCAGAGAAGATGTGGTGCAGTGGCCAGAGCTGCCAGCTCTTGTGTAATGTAACTGGTGCTCATGTAAAGTGCTCCAATATCTGCGGGTGGAGTTCGCAAATATCTGTATATGTATATATTCTAGGATTCAGAAGGAGAAGGACGGGAAGGCTTCCAGACTGAATGGAGACCTTATCAAGGGGAACTTAATAAATTAAAAAATACTGACAATTATGAACTTAGAACTTGGAGATTTAAATCGTTATAATAATTCTTTTTGTGGAAGTACAAGTGCTATCTTTAGAAGATGAAAAAAGAATAGCAAAATCAAGAGACTATAAAAGCCCTGAAGAAGCGCAGTGGAGCGCGAAACACGTGTTGGCTTTGTACAGACTGCGGCTATGTTTTGACTGCTTAAGAAAAAATAAATAACAACAAAAAGAAATGAACTAAGAAGATTTGACTTTTATTGATGTCTTATGTGTGTATATCTCAGTGATGGTTTTTTATATACTAATATAAAGAATACTGGTGGGGACCAGTATCTGAGATATGTGAAGCGCCGGGCAATTTTCCTGTTACCCACAGTATGTTTTGTGTACGTATATATATATATATTCACTGAAAAAACCATAGGTTTCACACATGTTATAGTTAGTGGAAATTTTACTTGTAAAAAACCAGTGAAATTGCCCCGTTATAGTTAGCGCAGGCAACTATAACTCACGCGACCGCAATCCTCTGCTGATGACATATGTGTCTTTATGAAAAAAAAATATTTGTAATATATGTATAGCTAAAAATGTATGGAAGAAGACATGGGCAAATAAGTGTCTAAATACAGTATTAGCATCAGCAGAGGATTGTGGTCGCGTGAGTTATAGTTGCCTGCGCTAACTATAACGGGGCAATTTCACTGGTTTTTTACGAGTAAAATTTCCACTAACTATAACATGTGTGAAACCTATGGTTTTTTCAGTGAATTTGCAAGGTTTTTTAAATGCTAATTCCTAACTATAACGTGTGTGAAACCTATGGTTTTTTCAGTGAATTAGTACGGTTTTTTAAATGCTAAGTTTTTTTCCCTTATAATAAGCCCTGTACATTTGGTGGCCTACGGCCACCAAAAGCACAGGGGGTGGGGTAAGTGTGGATAGTGTTTTTTTCCATTGTAATAAGCCCAGCACATTTGGTGGCCTTTGGCCACCAAAAGCACAGGGGGTGGGGTAAGTGTTGATAGTGTTTTTTTTATTTTTATTTTTTTACCGTACGCTTACCGTAAGCGTACGGTAAGCGTACCCCGCGAAATTGCCGAAAAAAAAATAAAACCGTTTTTGCACTTGGGGGATGTTTGGGGACTCCCTCAACATGACTATGTGGGAGGGAGTTGTCAAAACAGCCCCTTTACATGTTTTTGGGCTTCAGATTTTAAAAATCTCTCTCAGTGCGAGAGACAAAATGGCGGCCGCCGCTTCCTGGTTTCGGCCGATTCGAATGTTTACTAAGATCTAAGAGCCAATCAGAATCGCGCTCGCGCACGCCGCCGTACGCTTACCGTAAGCGTACGGTAAGCGTACCGTAAGCTGGCTCAGATATATATATTGATTTAAAGGCTATTTTCTCAGAATCTACTGAACAGATTTACACCAAACCTACAAAAGGCACTTCCTTGACCTAGGGACTACCTCTCTGCCAAATTTTGAGTAATTCTGTTCAGCCATTCGGGCTGTAGCTCGTTCTAAAGGTCCTATGGAAAAATGCATGGGAAAAACGCGTTTTGGGACCCCCCTTTTATCTCAGCCCCCGCTTGACGAATCCCCCCGAGACTTTCAGGGAAGGAGCGGAGCGTAGCGCCCCACCTATTTTGAGAAATTCGCGAGGATTCGTCGACCGGCGCCAAAGTTATTCAAAATAGAATGTTGAGGTTTTCCTATGGAAACGTGGTCCTAACTATAACTACCTACTGGCTATCGCCAGTAGGTAATATATATATGTATATATATATATATATATATATATATATATATATATATATGTGTGTGTGTGTGTGTGTGTGTGTTTTGGTGGTCAGGCCATGGTTAGCCTACTCTACAGATCATCAATGGGGAATCCTGCTTGTCTCTCAAGCTGCACAAACTTGCTCTTCAGTAAAACCTTCAAGTATTCTGTGCTTAACTTGAACTGGTGTTTGCCGGTGGGAGTAACCAGCACTTAGTTTTGAGGACTAGAGCATATTCTATATCATCAGGCATTTATGAAAGCGAGAGAAGGAAAAGCACACAGAGGGGAAAGAAGGAGAAGGTGAAAGACAGAAAAGAAGTGCCAAAGGGAGAAAGCAGGAACCTGCACGAGTGAGATAAAGGGGCAGGGAGCACCTGGAAGTGGATTAAAGAGGCCTGAGGTGGATTTATGACTGCGCAGCGCTGATATGCGATGCGTGGCATTTATTTGCACCGGTTAGGCTTCGAACAGAGTTACAGGCACCGGCACGGATTCTTTCGCAAATTATTACTGCAGGCATCCTCTTAATATATAGTCACATCTTGGTAATGCCCAGCATTTTGACCATTGTGACTACTTGCCGAGTACCCTGCGCTCCTATGAACCAAAAATATTACGCTTCCGGGTAATCAACCTTCTGAGCAAATGTTTGCTTTGTGTGTCTCTAGTAGTGAAGACACCAAAATAAACCGCTTTTCACTGAGGGCAGAACAACATGGGCGCAGATGGTATACCCACTTGACACTTATATGCTGATTTATGGTTTTGATGGTGGGATTTACATCTGTCATTGTGGAAAAAACTCCTCCTTGCTCACATTGGCAGGGAAAATACTGCAGCATTTTGTGTTCTCTATCCTAGTGGCTTTATACACAAAACCTGAAGCAACTTTAGGAGTTGGAACTTCTAGCAGAAATGCTGCAGGTGTCCTAGTTCTTAAGCACTATTTCCATCATTTAGGTGAACCCTGGGAGTGTACCGCCAAAACAAGTGTACATTACAAGTGCTCACATATCCAGGATCCCTAACATGCATATAGGGCGTCCCAGCATGTAAGGGAGATAACATTTGCTTTTCTCTAATAAACCATAAGCTTTACATCATGGCATTTTACTGAGCTAGCTTCACAAGTTACAGTTGTGGATTAGATTCCAAGATGGAGTGCCTCCTCCACCACTGTGAAGCCACTGTGACTTGCTGAACCCAATGTCAGAGATGTGTCTGCCATGCAAGATGGGGGCCTTGGAGAAACCTCCATATACAATGGTTAGGAAGATGTGCCATTACTGCTCTCTTCTAAGCCTGGGCAAAGCACTACGCTACGATCGCATAGTTTGCGAAGTTTACGCTACTTCGCACTACGCGAATTGCACGTAGCACAGTGCAAACACGCGTAGCGTAGCGTAGTGCAGCGGTCATTTTTTGCTTGCTCGCGGTCCTCAATGTCACGTTGACGACCGTGAACAAGCAAAATGACATCCCGGCGAGACTTTTTCCTCATTCGCGAGCATCAACATCAAGTTGCCGATCGCGAGCGTGGAAAATAAACCTCCCGGAGAGATTCTCAACGCGCGGAGGTCAGGTTTCTCATTGCGAGTGGTTGCGTATGCTCGCGACCGCTCGCGATGAGAAACTACCAGTCCGTGTTGAGAAAGCTGAAGCTCGAGTAAAAATCTACTCAAGCGGCAGAAAACTACAGCTCGCACTGTGCAAGATGCCGTTGTCAATGATTGCACAGTGCCGGATGCTTGTCCGCACTGTGCAATCATTGAAAACGGCATCTTGCACAGTGCGAACAGGGTACTACGCAGTTCGCGAAGTGCTACGCGTAGCTCGCGAAGTGCACTTTGCGTAGATACGCGTAGCGCTACTTCGCGAACTACGCCCACGGTTATTCTCTTCTAAATATGACCTAGTCTTCAGGTCAACAAGACTAAGCAGATCAAGATCTGTCTATATCAATCCACTCACCATGCCAGATATGTGGGATTTTGAACTAGATCTAAAGCAGATCTTTAGGATATCTATGGGCGAGGAAGCAAGATCCATGCCAGAGTCCAGGATATTTATGGACCAAGATTTCTGGATCCATGCCAGGTCTTCAGAATATGTATTGACCAAGAGTGCCGGATCAATGCCAGGTCTTCAGGATATGTGTGGACCAAGAGTGCCGGATCCATGCCAGATCTTCAGGATATGTATGGACCAAGAGTGCCGGACCCATGCCAGGCCTTCAGAATATGTATGGACCACCAATGCCAGATTTATGTCAGGTCTTCAGGATATGTATTGTATGGACCATGAGGGTCAGATCCAGAGAACATTTACAGGATATTTATAGACCAGGAGGGTCAGATCCATCCCAGATTTTCAGGATACATATGGACCATGGGGGTCAGGTCCATCCCAGATTTTCAGGCTATCTATGCAACATGAGAACCAGATTCATGCTGGATTTTCAGGCTATCTTCAATGGATGGAGAGGAGACACCAATAATAGGCAAATTGCCTGTCTAAGCTTATTAAAATTTGAATACTTGACGGAAAGGTGTGTTAGATATTTGCCAAATGTTCTCATTGATCTCACTTCCATGAGGCGATGATCTTTAGATAACATAGCATTGAAAATGCAGGGTCCTTTCTGAAAACTGTTTGCATCTCGATGGTAGAAGTGACAAACAGCACATTCACGTGATAGAGTGAAGCAGTTTAGACTGACTTGTTAGACAATTTGTGAAAATTGACAGATTGACTGCTTTAGAACATGTGTATTGTATTCCTGCAGCTGGCTCAGCACAGGCAGACACAGTACTGGTGCACATTAGATTGATCTTCTACTTTGGTGCTGATGCTGTTTTGATGTTCAGGCTCTCTCTTCCCACTAGCAACAATACCATTTAAACTTTCTGTTGGGCATTTGTTGCAATCTAGTGTCATTGTGGTGACATATTTTGTGCTAGCACCCAATAGAAGCCCTGCTGCTCTCCAATTCTGTAACATCTAAAAACTGTGTGCTTTCCTCAGACAACCTGTGAAAAGTACCCATTTCACATGTTTACTAACAGAATTGGTTCATTGTACATAAAGCACAGCACAAGCAAATACCACACCAAACCACATGTACCCGCTCGGACTGTGCTGCCATCAAATAATCTCTTGATGTGTTCAGCAGTAGATTGTAAGGAGTCCAGGGGCTGGAATATCATCCTCGTTCACATCAAATGGGTCTCAATTTAAAATCCAGAAACAACCTGATGACTTATAGTAGAACACAACATTACCAAATGATAGCTTCCACTATATTGCTTCTCATGCGAACAATCCCTCAATCATGTAATTAGACTCTCATTTTTGTTTAGTGCACCTTTGTTCCCTATATTTGTTTGCATTTTACAAGTTCTCATAAATATATGTAGAAGGTGCTATGGCTAGCCATAGGCAGCCAGTATAGAGACTGAAACAAGGGAAAATGTGAGACCTGATGTTGAGGTTAAGGAGATGTCTCACAACTCCTTTCTGGGCTTTGTGCATCCCTTTAATCATCTGGCCAGATGCTGCAAGGCATATGCCGTTGGCTTAATCCAGCCACAAGATTACTGACGGTGGCTTGTTTCTCTTGGTGGAAACCTAGGTACTAGAAGATCTTTTATAGCCATCTTAATGTTTAAAACGCCCTTTCCTAACTTGGACCACTGGAGGGATCAGGAGATGTTCCGAATTAGTGATTACACCAAGATGCTTCACTTAGAGTGATGGGTTAGGTGATGGGTCAAGCGCTTTTGACCAAATGGTGGATGGATTATGGGTGGTCTAATTCCCAAGTCTACTGTCTCTGTTTTTAATGTATTTACTTTGAGTTCATTTGTTTAGATTAAATGATCCATGGTTAGGAGGTATTGATTGATGGCACATGATTCTAAATTGGCTGTGATTTGAAGATTTAGAATAACTTTGTGACATCTGTATACATGTAGGAGCTTAATTAGAAAGAAGGGATCAGCTCTGGAAAAAGGTCCGAGACAAACATCGAAGAAAAGGAAGGGGACTCCCAAGAGATTCACTCATTTGAGGGACTAAAATGAAATCCTGTTTGGATATTGTAGAGCAGATTATTATATTTAGTTTAGGATGTGATTTTTGTGTAGGCGCTAACTATTTCAATCAATTTTCCTACTGGAGGACAATAGCAGCTCTGACGATGCACTGATGACGACCTTGAAATGCCTGAAGTGAACAGAGTGAATGGCTGTTACAGGGCAAAAGTCAAATGCACGAGTGGCACCAAGTAGACATAGTCTTTGATCCAAATCATGAGAAATTACAGTTGAAAACCCAAGTCATTGGAATCCCAAAGGAAGAAAGAGGTTTTTGGTCGATCAATCTTAAAAGACTGATCAAAGTTCAAGTTCAAACTCATGCTCAAGTTTAACAGACAGTAAAGAAGCTCTAACAAAGAATACTGATAAACAAAATAAACTTGATAACTTGCAAAAGGTAGCACTGTGAACTGGAAAAGTGTGACTAACCAATTGAGTCTAAAACCAATGGGAGCAAATCACCTGTTGACAAAAATATCAACAAGGAGAAAATTCCCGAGTAGAAAATATGCTTCACTTAAAGGGGTATGTCTTGCTACAGTCTCAGAAGAAAATAAGGAGGTGAAACAAAGTAGGAAAGTTATAAATAAGTGAACCCATGTCAGTACAGGATTGGAACTAAATCTGAGAGGTAAATTGTAATAAAAGATGAACCACCTTGAATTAGTGAAAGCAAATTTTCAGATGGAAGAAAAGATCTGGAGACAGCTCATGAACAAAGATAAGATTGAAATCAGAATTGAAATGAACTTTTGACTCAAATTAACTTTTGAGATGAACTTGAGAAGATTATTTTGAACTTTTTGCTTATGATTATTGTTTAGAAATCTGTTATTGTTTCAAAGAACATTTTTCTTGCATATGATTTTTTGAAGAATCACAAAAAAATGTTTTGTTTCAACTGGAAGATTTAGTACAAGAAGTGATGTGAAATCCTAGGGTTAGTGATGATATCAACAATATTAGTATTGTTAGTGTGCTTGTTGTTGTGCTTGTTGTTGTGCTTACTTACCTCGGTGGGATACATTTCTAATCACACTGAGTTTACTACTGCTAGAAATGAATTAAAACATGATGTACCAGTGCATAATAATTTAGTTAGTAGTTTCCTGTACAATATTTCTACTGAAATGTTTCATGAATATATAGATATGATGAAGGTTAGAGGGCGCTACATATGTGCAACTTACGGTTTCATATGCTCTTTCTTGTAATGTATATGTTGTCATGTTCATTAATGGTGAATTTCTGCATTCTGATATTAATGTGTCTTTACAGGATCTACTTATAAAGAGAGAATCACAGAGAAGTTAAATAGAGAACATTTTTCAGGGTAATTGCACAAAACAGATATGAACTTAAACTACTAATCAAGGTCAGGTAGGCTTTTTGAGTAGTGAAGAGAATATTTGTATTAGAGCATACAATGAGAGAGGAATACAACTTGTGAGGAATTGAGAAGAAGGAAAGGCTGTGGTAGAGCAGACAAAGGAAAAGTAAGAGTTTAGGTTGTTAAGTTTGCAACCTAGGTTAAGGATCGAAGATAAAGGAGGGGTAAGTTGTGTATGGTAAACAGTTTTTTGAAAGAAAGAAAAGCTAAATATGCAGGATAAAGTGAGAGTAAGAGAACCTATTAAGTGAGTGGAAGCTATTTGCTCAGAGAAGAGCCAGTTTTGAGAGGAATTTATTGTTTGTGGGAAGGCTGCTTATTTTGATTTGACACAGAACTGAGTTGGGACTTAATATTTAGCTTCATTTTTCCCTAGAGTTTACCATATGAGTGTAATAGATAGTGAAATTAGTCTGAGACGGGTGAAACAGAGCTTTGGACAAGTATATATATATATATATATATATATATATATATATTCACTGAAAAAACCATAGGTTTCACACATGTTATAGTTAGTGGAAATTTTACTGATAAAAAACCAATGAAATTGCCCCGTTATAGTTAGCGCAGGCAACTATAACTCACGCGACCACAATCCTCTGCTGATGCTAATACTGTATTTAGACACTTATTTGCCCATGTCTTCTTCCATACATTTTTAGCTATACATATATTACAAATATTTTTTTTTCATAAAGACACATATGTCATCAGCAGAGGATTGCGGTCGCGTGAGTTATAGTTGCCTGCGCTAACTATAACGGGGCAATTTCATTGGTTTTTTATCAGTAAAATTTCCACTAACTATAACATGTGTGAAACCTATGGTTTTTTCAGTGAATTTGCAAGGTTTTTTAAATGCTAATTCCTAACTATAACGTGTGTGAAACCTATGGTTTTTTCAGTGAATTAGTACGGTTTTTTAAATGCTAAGTTTTTTTCCCTTATAATAAGCCCTGTACATTTGGTGGCCTACGGCCACCAAAAGCACAGGGGGTGGGGTAAGTGTGGATAGTGTTTTTTTCCATTGTAATAAGCCCAGCACATTTGGTGGCCTTCGGCCACCAAAAGCACAGGGGGTAAGTGTGGATAGTGTTTTTTTTATTTTTATTTTTTTACCGTACGCTTACCGTAAGCGTACGGTAAGCGTACCCCGCGAAATTGCCGAAAAAAAAATAAAACCGTTTTTGCACTTGGGGGATGTTTGGGGACTCCCTCAACATGACTATGTGGGAGGGAGTTGTCAAAACAGCCCCTTTACATGTTTTTGGGCTTCCGATTTTAAAAATCTCTCTCAGTGCGAGAGACAAAATGGCGGCCGCCGCTTCCTGGTTTCGGCCGATTCGAATGTTTACTAAGATCTAAGAGCCAATCAGAATCGCGCTCGCGCACGCCACCGTACGCTTACCGTAAGCGTACGGTAAGCGTACCGTAAGCTGGCTCAGATATATATATTGATTTAAAGGCTATTTTCTCAGAATCTACTGAACAGATTTACACCAAACCTACAAAAGGCACTTCCTTGACCTAGGGACTACCTCTCTGCCAAATTTTGAGTAATTCTGTTCAGCCATTCGGGCTGTAGCTCGTTCTAAAGGTCCTATGGAAAAATGCATGGGAAAAACGCGTTTTGGGACCCCCCTTTTATCTCAGCCCCCGCTTGACGAATCCCCCCGAGACTTTCAGGGTAGGAGCGGAGCGTAGCGCCCCACCTATTTTGAGAAATTCGCGAGGATTCGTCGACCGGCGCCAAAGTTATTCAAAATAGAATGTTGAGGTTTTCCTATGGAAACGTGGTCCTAACTATAACTACCTACTGGCTATCGCCAGTAGGTAATATATATATATATATATATATATATATATATATATATTCACTTAAAAAACCATAGGTTTCACACATTTTATAGTTAGCTGGACATTTCACTCGTAAAAAACCTATGAAATTCCCCTGTTATAGTTACTGTAGGCAAGTATAACTCACACGACCGCAATCCTCTGCTGATGACGTCAGATATTACATCACTGTATTTAGACACTTATTTACCCATGTCTTCTTCCATTAATCTTTAGCTATACATATATTACAAATATTTATTTTTCATAAAGACACATATGTCATCAGTGATGTAATATCTGACGTCATCAGCAGAGGATTGCGGTCGCGTGAGTTATAGTTGCCTACAGTAACTATAACGGGGAAATTTCATAGGTTTTTTACGAGTGAAATGTCCAGCTAACTATAGCATGTGTGAAACCTATGGTTTTTTAAGTGAATTTGCAAGGTTTTTTAAATGCTAATTCGTAACTATAACGTGTGTGAAACCTATGGTTTTTTCAGTGAATTTGTACGGTTTTTTAAATGCTAAGTTATGTATTTTTTATTTTTTTTTGTCAGGTTTTTCACCGTGCGCGCACCGTGAATTATTATTTATTTTTTTAAATCGCGAGGTGCGCACACCGTGCGCGCAATGTGGGCACACGGTGCGCTTCCCGCACCGAGCACCCTCGGTTCGCATGTGCGTGCCGTGCGCGCGCGGTGCGCGCACCTCGCGATTTAAAAAAAAAATTTAAAAATGTTTTTTTCTCCCTTGGGGGTCCTTCTGTGACCCCCTGACCAAGGCTAAGGGGGTCAGGATCTGTCCACTCTGCCCCCTTTTCACGTTCTCCACCTTTTTTTTTCACCCTGTCAGACTGCGAGAGACAAAATGGTGGCCGACACTTCCTGGTTTCGACCGATTTGAATGTTTACCGACATCTAACAACCAATCAGAATTGCGCTCGCGCACGGCAGGGTGCGCGCACGGTGCGCGCACGGTGCGCGCGTATAGATATTGATATGCTTTTAAATGCTATTTTTTCACGAAATACTGAACAGATTTACACCAGACCTGCAAAAGGCTCTTCCTTGACCTTATGGCTACCTCTCTGCCAAATTTCACGTAATTCTGTTCAGCCGTTCGGGCTGTAGCTGCGTCTAAAGGTCCTATGGAAAAATGCATGGGGAAAACGCGTTTTGGGACCCCCCCTTTTTCTCGGCCCCCGCTTGACGAATCACCCCGAGACTTTCAGGGTAGGAGCTGAGCGGAGCGCCCCATTAGTTTTGAAAATTTCGCGAGGATTCGTCAACCGGCGCCAAAGTTATTCAAAATAGAATTTTGAGATTTCCTATGGAAACTAGGTTGTAACTATAACTATCTACTGGCGACCGCCAGTAGATAATATATATATATATATATATATATATATATATATTCACTCGTAAAAAAACAATGAAATTCCAGGTTATAGTTAGATCAGGTAACTATAACTTTCGCGCCCACAATAAACTGCTGATGACGTCACATAGTACATCACTCATGACATGGTCAATGACATCACTCATGACATCAATGATGACATCTGAAATTACACATTGTGGATTGCGGTCGCGCAAGTTATAGTTACCTGATCTAACTATAACGTGGAATTTCATTGGTTTTTTACGAGTGAAATGTACAGCTAACTATAACATGTGTGAAACCTATGGTTTTTTAAGTGAATTTGCAAGGTTTTGTAAATGATAATTCCTAACTATAACGTGTGTGAAACCTTGGTTTTTTCAGTGAATTTGTACGGTTTTTTAAATGCTAAGTTATGTATTTATTTTTTATTTTTTTTTCTGGTTTTTCACTATGCGCACACCCAGCGCCCACGTTGCGCAGTCCATGCCGTGCGCGCCTCGCCTTTTGTTACGCAGTAACATTTGTTTTTTTCTCCCTTGTGGGTCCTTTAATTTATTTAATAAATGTGATTGTTACTTCTTTATTTTTTTTTTTTATTTTTTTTGCCGTGCGCGTACGGTAAGCTTACCGTACGCGTACCCCGCGATTTTTTAAAAAAATTATTAAATTTATTTTTCTGACTTTTGGGTCCTTCTTGGACCCCCTGACAAACACTAGGGGGTCTGCAACTCTCTTCGTTGCCCCCGTTTCACGTTCTCCACCTTTGTTTCTCAGTGTGAGAGACAGAAAATGGCGGCCGACACTTCCTGATTTCGACCGATTCGAATGTTTACAGTCTTGTAACCACCAATCAGAATTGAGCTCGCGCACGTCACCGTACCCGTACGGTAAGCATGCGGTAAGCGCACGGAGCGCGTTTACAGATATATATATTGATTTAAATGCTATTTTCTCAGGACCTACTGAACAGATTTACACCAGACCTACAAAAGGCACTTCCTTGACCTTATGGCTACCTCTCTGCCAAATTTCAAGTAATTCTGTTCAGCCGTTCGGGCTGTAGCTGTGTCTAAAGGTCCTATGGAAAAATGCATGGGGAAAACGCGTTTTGGGACCCCCCTTTTTTCTCAGCCCCCGCTTGACGAATCCCCCCGAGACTTTCAGGGTAGGAGCTGAGCGTAGCGCCCCATTAGTTTTGAAAATTTCGCGAGGATTCGTCGGCCGGCGCCAAAGTTATTCCAAATAGAATGTTGCGGATTTCCTATGGAAACATGGTCCTAACTATAACTATCTACTGGCGACCGCCAGTAGATAATATATATATATATATATATATATATATATATATATATATATATATATATATATATATATATATATATTAGGTGCCATAATCCCTTCTGTAGAGATGGCAAGGAATGATGTGGAAATTAGATGTCTGTCTATGCTTGGATATATATTGGCAGCAGATACAGCAGGATCATTTAAGTAAGGAAATGTAGAGGTGATCGCTATTAGAGTCATAGTAATGCAGACTTGTTTAGCATTAGATAACCTCCTCGGAAAAGAAGGTAGGGTATGTAAGGTAATAGTGGCTAAGAGGTATTGAACATACATATCAGATAACTGTAGTGTTATTGATTCTTTCATTACTGACCTGACTAGCTTTTAGCATGAAGTTTAATCCTTTGAAGAACAAGGCGTCTGGGAAACTGTAGGTCCTGGTTTAAAGGGATAGGCAAGAGTTTTAGTAAAGTTGGTGAATGGATAGATAGTGTAGGAGGAAGCACTTCACACTTAATCTTAACCCCTATAATAATCATATTTAAGGTTCCCTGTTTTCCATTTCTACTGATCTTTACAATAAATACAGACAGAAAACATTGATTTTATTGTCTGCATTTATTTTTAAGTGTGGATAAAAACGGAAATTGTGTTGCTTTTTGAGTAATTCTAAATACTGTGGTCATGACTGCTAGGTAGATAAGGGGGTTAAAAAAGAAAGCAATTTTAGTAAAGAGGCTTTAACAGCAGTAGATATGCACAAGGTTGATACTGAAATTTGCATAATTTCATATAAGTGCACTGATTTATCTTCTGCGGGTGTTCACAGCACTGAAACCTGGCAGGCATTCAAGCATGTGTGCATATTTATCAGTTTAATAAATGTGGAAATATACTAGTTTCAGCTTTATTTTTTTCACAAAACCCAAAATAAATATGGATAAATACAGATAAAATTAGCAAAAAAGAAATATGGATAAATACAGACGGGAAAGACAAAAAAATAAATACCATAAAACCTGGAGCCTTAATCATACTGGCGTGTGCAATTGTTCTGTTTCTTTTCCAAAAAGGTCTGGATGTTTGTAAAAACAAATATACAGAAAAGAAGTAATTTGAAGAAGAGGAAAAAGGAGGAACACAAGATGAAGGATGTTAAGAGTTATTTCTGCAACCAGCTAAATATGTCAGAGGAGGGTTCTAGAAGAAAGCAAAGATTGGCACCGCCTGATTGATTTTCCTGACTAATAAAGTTATTAATGGTTTTAATGACTATTAAATAATCAGCAGTGGGATTTGTTAGAGTTTTTCAAAAGTTAATATTTTTCTGTGACATATAATATCGTGTAGTAAAGATTTTCATGTTGGGTCCAATTAGTAAAAAAACAAATTTGTATGAATGCATTTAAAACAAGTTTAGTATGAGGTTTAGAAGTGGGTTTATTAATATGATTTAGGTATACCACATTTTGGTGAAAATACCATGGTGGGTAAACTGGATGCTGCTGTCTCTGTTTTTGACTCCTGCATTCACCCCCTCCCACCAGGTTCCCCTGCACATTGTCTCTCCCTGCAGGCTTTTCAGAAGCGAATGCAGTTGATGGAATGCTTTCTTAACAGTGATGAATACAAAGGATTATTAATGAAATGTTTAGTGTACCTGATAGGTTGCAACATTTAAGGTTTCTTCCTCTGTGATTCCCTAGCTAGTTCAATTGTTGCACTTCCGTCAATAGTTGTTGTCTAATGTTGCATATTTTGATCAAAACATCTCCTAATGACTGTGACAAGGAAAACTGGATATTGTTAGCTTGCAACACTATGATGTGATTTGCTCTGATACACCGAAGAATTTTGATGCTAAATTTGTGCTTTTAGGTCATTTTCTATGCAAGAATTTTGTTACGAACCCCCTGATTCGGGGATGAGACAAAGTTTTCTTTTTTGCCTATTTGGGATGCTTCTGACCTATTCTAGATTTTGCCGTTCATTTGAGACTTTTTGACTATTCTGTATTAACTTTGCACTTTCATGACCTTTATTCTATATCACTTGGTCTTGAGAGTTCTGTGATAAAACCTTTTAACTTAGTTATTGAGTGCTCTTAGTTACTTATTGTTGATACTCTGCTATACTGATGTTGGGTGGGGTGCCTTTGTACGCAAGATCAACCCGGAGTAGAACCTCTTCAGGTAAATTATGAAGATCTGCAAAATTCTGGAGTTTCATTATTATTGGGGTGCAGTTCAGATTATTTTGGTACAGGGTTCCACTTCAACATTATTAAAGTGTTGTTTTATCTATACTATTTTATGTGGACATTAATATGTTGATTGGAACTATTATAACTGTACAGTAATATGCTTAGACTCATCTTGTACCATCTTCCTTGAGGTATGCCTTGTCTACTTAAAGAGTCAAGAAGGATTACTAAAGCCATCTTTGTGGTGTAGAACATGTGTCTGAAGCACTGGCTTCTAGCTACTCTCGCTTGAGGTGATTGGCAGCCGCTGTCCCAAAGACTGAACTGCCACACATAGTGTGTGACTTCCAGACATGCACATGCTGCTTTGGTTCTGCTGTTGATGGGCAGCAATGGCTCTGAATCCCAGTGTTATGATAAATGTGCTAACACAGACCAGAAGAGTGGGGTGTTCAGCATCAGCGGCGCGGTTGGTCACGCAGACCCTGTATTGTGTTGATATGCGGGACAGGTGCTAATGAACTCGAATGGAGTGTGATTTCCAGCAGTGATGTGACTCTGGTGGCATCAAAGAGCAGCGGATCCTGTGATTTCCAGTGATGTGACACGCGCAGCATCAAATAACGGACGCAGGCTATGATTTTTATCGGTGATGCAGTCACAGTGAATAGACTTAAAAGAAGCTCGTTTTTGCACGCTTTAGAGGGTTGACCCTTATTGCTGGTCATTCAGAGAGAAGTCCTGACTCGAGAGTGTATCTCACATGCCTAAAGTATCAGCAAACAAGGCTTAGATACTATTTACATCTTCAGGGAGGGGTCCTGGATATTTATCTCCCAGGGATGCAAGGCAAGCAGGGTGCTCTGCCGACATGCAGTCTCAGAGGAGTAGACTTTTGTTGGAACCGGCACTGCCTGGTTGGCGCAATGTATGCCTCCAGCCAGGCAGAACTACCACTCCTGTCAAGAGCAGGTGATTACACTCACTGTATAATCCGTGCTCACCCTTTGGTAGCTTGGCACTGAGCAGTCAGGCTTACTACAGAGACAATGTGTAAAGCAAAAGAACAGCAGCCATTTGCGATAAATACACTGAGTGCCCCAAAATAGAATTCACACAAGATGTATGTAAAAAGTTTATATTCTACATGTATATTCAATCATTATAATTTGACCATCATATACTTTTGGGCATAAAATACATTCGGAAATATTACTAGCAGTACTAGGCCCATATTGTTATGTTATCAACAGTATGCACACTGTGGACGATTCCTAATCTAAACCCCCCAATTGAGAGACAGCATCCTTATGTGGTGCACAATATCAAAATGATGTACATACACGGAACAGAACTCTTTTTAGCTGCACCGAAGGCTGGAGCCACGCTGGAAACCTCAATGTTCAAATGTATTGTGCTTTTGGCAACAATCAACATATAAAGCAGCACCACTGGCCAGTGTTGTGATCACAGGCGGCCCGCACATAATCAATCACATACACTCACTCCACACCACTACGCTGTGCAACAGGTATCAACCAGTCCATACGGCATGTTCTCACACACCCACCTAACCTCTCAGCACACTAATGCGGTGCTACAGAAACCCAGCAAGTCAATGGTTCACCCTCTGCAGACTCTGTGGCCCAAGCCTCCATCCACCTTCTAGTTCACCCCAATTGTCCTATACCCCAAGAAGAAATATAACCGACCCGCCTCTCAGACACTGGCCACAAGCAGCCAAAGGCACACTTAGTCTGGGTCCTCAGAAAGCAGGTGGGAATATTTAGCAGTTTTATTAGGAGATAGATGTAAAAAAAGGAGAGGTTAGCAGTCACTCTGGAAGTTCACCCACAGGTCTCAAAACACAAAGGAGTCATGCAGTCTTTTGACCCACTTCCAAACTGTCTTAGAAGTGTTCCTTCAACCCAGTCATTCTCTCTCACCACTACCTGGCACCAAGATGTATTCAAGAGATCCAGGTGCGGAAAGGGCAGTTGGTCTGCTATTATGAAGGTCAAAAGGGGAACAACTGATGAATGGCGAGTAACACAGTGGAGCCTCTCGATAGGATGAGGTGCCCCAATTGGTACATGATGATCCGGGTCATGCCCAGGCAATCTGGACACATTGTCTGGTGCACATAGAGGTGAGTTGCACCAGGCACTTCAGATTTCAAACACGATGAGTTGCAAAATTCGCACCTCCCTGGGAATGAGGCACAATGTCCGGTGCACAATGATACAGGCTGCACCAGACCAGTCCGGTCACACACACACAGGCTCCAGTTCAGCAGAGCCACATGAGGTAGAATGAGACGCTACTATGGGTGCACCCCACCTCTGAGGGTCACACCCTGTGAATTGGACACACCATACAATGAGCATGCAGTCGTTGTGCTGCATAAGAGAGCTACGGCACGATCAACGAAACAGGCCATGCAGGGTCCCGCAACCAGCTCACCACCACTAGACGCTAAGAAGTGTCAGGGTCCCCCCAGTACAGGAACCACATGCCTTAGATGCGGGCGAGATTTCTGGGGCTCCACACTAGACAATCCAGTCTCCAAACACAAGTCCACGCTCACACTGCGCTACCAGTTAGGATTCAGTAGCTGAGGTGGGCACTTGAGATGGCACTGCTCTCCAGATGTCACAGGTAGATGGTGTAGGTCCCTCGCAGAAGATCTTTGATGTCCCTGCGATCTCAGGGAGACCAGCGGGCCTCCAGACGGGCCCTTGGAGAGCACACTTTAGGGTGCCACACTTCAGCAGGTCCTCGGCACAGACCAGCCTCTATTATGACAGTCATTCTCCATGTGCAGTTGTATGACAGAAGCACGCATGGCTAAACCAAGCATGCCTCTACCACACAGCCCAAACCACAAATGCATCTTAACCATGCATTCCTTTTCCATGAATGCCTTTAACACACAATTTTGTTGTAAAAACATGAATGGTAAGGGGATATGCTAGGTTAAGATCGCCACTACCCCGACCCTGACCCCCCCACCCTAAGCCCTAAAATTCTAACCCCTACCTCTCCCCACCACCCTGAGGCCTAAATCCAGCCCTGCCCTTAAAACTACCTCTTCCCCTCCCCCTGCCCTGAGGCCTAAATCCCTGGCCCCTACCCTAAACTACCCTGCCCCCCTGCTCTGAGCTCTATAACTTACCCCTGTGCTGTCCATAAAATTACTCCAACCCCTTCCACTGCCCTGAGGCATAAAACCCTGTCCCCAATTTAAAAAAACAACATTGATCCCCCTGCCCTGAGCCCCAAATCCGCCCCCACTCCTAAAAACGTCACCCAAACCCAGTGCCAGCCCTCAAACCTACCCCTAAACTAACTTAAAACCTGCCCCCTTCCCAAAAGTTCCCTGAGCACCACCCCGGCACTAAAAGTGACCCCCACCCCTGAAAATTACTCCCCCAAACCCAGCCCCTGCCCTACTTACCTGTCCGCATCTGGAGCTGCCTGTTCCAATGCCTCCTCTTCTTCTCCCTGCCCATCCTGAACACAAGGCTGCTATCTGCCATAGCCACGCATATAAGTGGTTAAGGCAGATGCGTTGTTCAGGCAAGTGTGGTTGCACTTGCGTTCAGTAGCGGTCCGTGGAGGGAGTTCGGTGGGGCGGTGAGGCGGGGCGGGGAAGGGGCAGGGTGGGGAAATGTAAACACCGGAATATGGATGAACAGAGATAAGTACACATTTAAATAAATAAAACGAATTTCGTTGTGCGCGCTGCATCGCATTTAGCGATGCAGCGCGCGCAAAGGAATTAATTTTATTTATTTAAATGTGTACTTACCTCCGTTCATCCATATTCCGGTGTTTACATGTCCCCACCCTGCCCCTCCCCCGCCCTGCCTCACCGCCTCACCGAACTCCCTCCACGGACCGCTACTGCTTGCGTTGATCCTGCATGCATGGCTCTGCCCATGTTGTTCCGCACATTGCCCTCCATGTGCACACAGAGTTCTCTGACGATGTGCACCACGCAGTCTGGGTTCTCCAAACCCATGTCCCCACAAGCTTACCTCACCCCTTGATGTAGGATGGCACCCATATTTATTTTGTTGTGTGTCTTTGAAGTTCAGGGTGCTTTAGGGGGTTTTCCCTTTGAACCACAGATGTTTTCCCTAAATTGTAGACCTGCTTGCTATCGGGCTGTGGAATGCAGATCTTAATCATTAGTGGGGCCATGATCCGGCCCCTAGAGGCTGTGTCAAAATCTCTATCTTCAATCTTTCCCATTCAATCTTCAAATGGCAGAAGTCTGCCATTCATGTGAGATACTAGTGGTCTATGGCTGTCGATTAGGGAATGCATAGAAGTGCTGCACCTGACCCCTGGCATTCACTGGAGCCAGACACCATGGTCTCAGAGACTCGTGAGCATAAAAAATGTCCATATCCTACAAGTGGAATTTCTAAGTGAATTATGCTAAAATCCCATTTACCAATGAAAGGGTTTGAGACTGTGAATCTGTTGATATGAAACATCACGAGGATGCTCCACTGCAATACACTATTGCAGTCCAAAGTAATGTCAACCGCTTCCCCATGTTAACCTATGGGAAGAACAGGCCTCATAGGGAGTGAAAGCATACATAGGTATTCCTCACTACCTGGGCACATGTGTGGTAGTGCGCACACCAACCTGCAATGGCAGGTGGGACACAGAGTTCCCAGCACCAGGGTTGCAAGTGCGGCCGCCCAAGTCTGCACAGCTGACTGGATACGGGGTAACTAATATGTGTGTCTGTGCCCATGCACAAGCCTGCATTAGCAGGCGGCACATGCACTCGTGGGCACCATAAGTGCGGGTGCGCACTTACCGCGGCCTACAATGGCAAGCTGCTCATGAGTTTACCCACGATAGATGCCAGTGCGCACCCACCGGTCTGCAATGACAGATCAGCCCATGTTTCAGAACATTGAATCAGCACCACTTCCCAACACAGATAGGATGGGCACACACACTTTTGTGTGGCAAGGGACAGGTCAGGCACATGGCTTATCCAGGCCCTAGCACCTTTGGTGCAAGTGCGCACTCACCACCCTGCTCGGACCAGCTAGACATGGGGGAACCCCCTTACGGGTGCATTTGTGCACTCCCGGACAGCTACGGTACACACTCATCAGCCCACGATGGTAGGCAGGGCACTTAACCAGAGTGCCATAGGTGCCAGGGTGCAACCTCTAGCCTGCCACACCAGGAGTGACACGTATTAAAAACAGCCTCAGGTCCGGTGTGCACGCCCTGGTCTGCATTGGCAGACCAGCCCATGTTCAAGAACTGAATGTCCATGCTTCTTCCTAATCTGGGCAGGAATGCACAGGCACTTCCACACAGTTTTGACAGTGAGGCCGCGCCCTGGGCCCAGAGGCCACTGTAAAGGGAAGGGAAGGGGAGGGAAGGGAAGGGGATGGAAGGGAATTGACAAAGAGGAGGGAGGGAGCAAAGGAAGGAAGACAGGAAGGGATGGAATGATGGAGACAGTAGAGAGGGAGGGAAAAAAGAGGGAGGCTGAAGGGAGAGGGAGGGAGAGAGGAAATTATGCGAGGGGAGATGAGAGACAGAAAAACGAGAAAGAAGAGAAAAAAAATATTTAAGGAAAAGGAATAATGTAAGATAAGTTTAAGAGACAAAAGAAAAAATAAAAGAGTGCTAAAGTGAATGAAAGGGCAGGCTGCTTCTAGATGCCTAAGCGCTGCTCCTCTTTTTTTCAGTAACCTATTCCAGCGGGGATGAAAGCTGCAATGTCCATTTGCACTTAGAAAGCAAATTAGGTGAACATTTCATGTCACAAATCTTAAAGAGCTTGTCATTTAAGCCCAGGGATTTTGCATACATTCTGTGCTGAGACAGGTCCCACTGCAATCCTTATATCCATGACAACGCTCCCTCTCCAGCTAGACTGAAAACGTATGAGGCCCATACCAGACAATGCAATGTATTCCACTTTATATCCAACCAGTTCCTTATACTGACCCTCGTCCGCCTCAAAAAGTCCCACTTTATTCAGAGTAGCCCCTTTCCTTGAAGAAGAGGATACAACCTTCCAATCATGCAGCCCCACCAAGAAGAGGATGCATCCTTCCAATCACAGTAACCCCTACCCTTGATAAAGAGGATACAACCTTCCAATCACGTAACCCCTCCAAGAAGAACAGGATGCATCCTTCCAATCACAGTAGCCCCTCCCTTGAAGAAGAGGACACAACCTTCCAATCACGTAGCCCCTCCAGGAAGAACAGGATGCATCCTTCCAATCACAGTAGCCCCTCCCTTGAAAAAGAGGATACAACCTTTCAATCACAGTAGCCCCTCCCTTGAAGAAGATGATACAACCTTCCAATCACAGTAGCCCCTCCCTTGAAGAAGAAGATACAACCTTCCAATCACAGTATCCCCTCCCTTGAAGAAGAGGATACAGCCTTCCAATCACAGTGGCCCCATTCCTTGAGGAAGAGGATACAACCTTCCAATCACGTAGCCCCTCCAAAAAGAACAGGATACAACCTTTCAATCACAGTCGCCCCTTCCTTAAAGGAGAGGATTCAACCTTCCAATCAGAGTAGCCCTTATCTTGAAGAAGAGAATTCAACCTTCCAATCAGAGTAGCCCTTATCTTGAAGAAGAGGATACATTCTTTAAATCACAGTAACCCCTACTTTGAAGCAGAGGATACAACCTTCCAATCACAGTAGCCCCTTCTTTGAAGAACAGGATACAACCTTCCAATCACAGTTGCCCCTCCCTTGAAGATGAGGATACAGCCTTCCAATCACAGTGGCCCCATTCCTTGAAGAAGAGGATACAACCTTCCAATAACAGTAGCCCCTCCTCTTAAAGAAGAGGATACATTCTTCAATCACAGTAGCCCTCCCTTGAAGAACAAACCATAACATTCCAATCACAGTTGCTCCTCCCTTGAAGAACAGAATACAAACGTTCAATCACAGTAGCCTCTCCCTTGAATAAAAGGGTACCCCCCTTTCCATCACCAAAGGCCCCTCCCTTACGTAGAGAACTCTATTTGAAGAAGAATACACTCAAACCCCCACCCACAAAGAAGATACCCAGTTTCTATCACTTAGACATCTGGGCTCTAATCTCTACAGACTCACTTTCTGCATGAAGAGGTTGACATTAACCACCACACCGAGGACAGAATTGCATCACTTACACCGGAGAAGAGTAGGGGCCCCCTATAACCCACCCCTACAGAATGGGAAGAGACACCCACCCCTTAGAGGACATTGCACCTCCCCACAGAAGGGGAAAACTGTTGTCCCCCAAAGAAGAGGACTCTGCATCTTCTCTGTCCCTACAGAAGGGGAACATATCTATCAATTGCAGAAGGGTAGAACATCTCCCCAAGAAGCCACACATCCCTTGAAGAAGTGTACACATCACCCCACATCCCTTGACAGAAGACGGGCAGACATGCACCCCTTGAAGAAAGTACACATCACCCCACCTCCCAGGACAAAGAAGGGGCAGACATGCATCACTTGGAGAAGGGTACACCATAACCCCCTGAAGAAGAGAGCAGTCACTCATCCCTTGGAGAAGAGTACAATGTGGCTAGGGGTGAGTGTGACTGGCATAATTCTCTTTAGCATAATTACAGTAAAAGTAGCTGTAATTATGCGTAGTTATGTTAGACGTGTAATCCAGCATTTAGCACTATTTTCTTAGTGCAAAATGTACCCCAGCATCTACAATGGTCCAGAGGATGCCTTTTGTGCTATGAAAATAGCACATAAAATAACACAAAATGGTAGCCGGGACATGAACAGCAGTAGCTTAGATCATTGTTCCTGTGCACCTACAGTAGGATGTATGCCACAAATTACTCTTAATTACTCATACTGGCATAATCGCGTAATTTTGGTAATTATGCATCACAAGTGCAATGTGTATTACTGAAATGACTCCCAAGACACTGATGTAATTCAAACTTCGCCCACGCCTAAATATGACCCACTATTAGAGGGGGGAACAACCCAATACTCGGAGAGAGGCCACTGGAACTCCCACTCTCCCCAACTGAAGTGGCAACACTCATCACGAGGTGAAGAGCACACTGCACCACTCCACCAAAGGGGGCAGATGCACATGCCTTGGTGAAGAGGACACTGCACCTCCACCGCAGAAAAATGGCAGACACCCATACCTTGGAGAAGAGTATACTGCACCCTTGCCAACCCAACACAGTAGAAGAGGGCCAACTTCTGTCTCTCAAAGAAGAGGATACAGCAGCTCCCCACTCTCTCCCACTGACGAGCCAACACCCATTACACGGTGAAGAGTACACTGCACCCTTGCCCACCCCCCACAGTAGAAGAGGGCCATCTCCTATCCCTCAAAGAAGAGGATACAGCAGCTCCCCGCTCTCTCCCACTGAAGACCAAACACCCATCACACAGTGAAGAGAACAGTGCACTACTCCACGGAAGGATGCAGCCACATCCCTTCCCCCCCACCACCCAGAAAAGGAGCAAACACCTAACTCTTGGAGAAGAGTCTACTGCACTCTTGCTTGACGCCACAGTAGAATGGGTCAAACTCTCAGCCCTCGGAGAAGAGGACACTGCAGCTCCCCCTCTCCCTCACAGATGATGGAGCAAACACCTCCATGTGTCCTCCACCACCCTGACAGACAGGGTACCATTGGCCTAACCTGAAATCAGTCCCTTTGTCTCCTGATGGCCATCAACTGGATGAATCGATAAGGCATTTTGGTGAGAAATGTGCGTTTTGTGGCACTGGCGATACAGCGGTACAGCTCTTCATAGGAAACCACTTATTATTGGACCTAAAGCTCCTTTGTGTTTTTGGAGACAATGTAAGAAAGCTTCCTCTTTTTAAAACAATGTATTATTTATTTTCATGGACCGTTCATGCTCAAATTCTGCATGCGTTTATGATACATATAGCTTCATGAGACTTAGCCGGCACGTACAGCCTCCAGTGTGGTGGATCTTCGCTGTTTATTTTTCATTCTGGTTTTTTTTCATTGTGTTACACTGAAATATTCTTGCCCTTAATTTTAATAGACATGCGGCCAGCTCTACTAGGGTAAAAGCAACGGACCGTGCCTGCGCTGAAAACTAATTGAACAATGGGGTCTACCAGCTTTGCTGGAGTATTAAAAATGGGGCGTGCCTTCTCTGCCTCACTACTAACAATGGGATATGCCGGCTCTGCTATACAATAGGCAGTGATCTGTGCCTACTCTGCTAGAGTGTAAATAATTTGATGTAATTGCTCTGCTGGCTTTTAAATAATGTAGGTCTTGGTGGAGTTCCCAGAGTTCCGCTACACGGAACAACGCATAGTGTCCAAAAAACTGTGCCTCGCTACAAGGAGTTCTGAAAGTGGCAGAGTGCATTAGGTCATGCCGTTCGCATTGATTTTCAGTGCCGGTGCTTGTCCCGGGCTGGAAAATCAGAGCAAACGGCACCAGGTGCAGTGCAAGAGGCCGCTGCTTCTTTCTGCCGCTCGAGTAGATGTTCTACTTGTGCAGCAGCTTCCTCAACGCGTACGGAAGGTTTCATAACGCGAGCGTTAGCGGCTATCCGCGACCGCCCGCATTGAGAAATCTCGCCAGGAGGTGGACTGGAGTAAGATTTTCTTTGCTCTTCAACTTAACGTTGGGGAGCCCGTGCGAGGAAAAATCTCAGAGCGCAGTGTGAAAAACTCAGCAAACTCCGCAAGCGGAGCGGAATTTCATGCCCAGTCCTAACATAATGGAATCTGACTGGTCTGAAAGACTTAAAGAATTGGTTATGCTATATTATAAAAACGTGATGTGCCTGTTCTGGCGAATCATAAACAATGGGACCTGCAGTGCCTGCTCCACTAGAATATAGACAAGTAGATGCACATTTTGTCTTTTGTATAAACAACTGCTTGAACCTGTTCAGTAGACTATAAAGGAAAGGGTTGTGCATATTTTCCCACAGTATAAACCCAGGGATGTTCCTGCTCTGCTGGACAATACACAATCGATATACCTGCTCTGCTAGAGTATAATTAGTGACATTTCCATGCCCTGCTAGGGTATAGACACTGGTATGTGCCTGGTTTGCTAGACCGCAAACCATGCTAAACTGTAAACAATGCAATCCGCTTGCTCTGCTAAAAAGCGCAGGATCTGATAAATTGTAATCAAAGAGTCCTTCACGCTGTGAGATTACATTTTACAGAAACTACTGGTTAAAGCTTCTGCAAGCAGGCTGCCTTTTGCTAGGGTTGCGCTATAGAAATACCATATACATATATACATACATACATACATACAAGAGATTTAAAATGTTGCCTTAGGGTGACTGTAACTGCAGCAGCCCCCTTTCTGCTCATGCTAACCATGCCTGCAGCCTGTGCCCGCCTATGACATGGAAAGCCTCAACTCCATGCTTGGCTCTTGAAGTGAGAAACCTCTGGTTCTAGGTAGAAAGAGTTCACATTTCTGTGTCTATTTAAAAGTCGTCTGCCTACTTCCTCCAGCATCCTGCACGTGTGTGAATCCTTTATTTCAATCTCATCACATGATCTCTGCTGGAGCCTTCTATACAAAAGCATATACATTAGTGCCTTGCCTCTGCTTGCAGCAGCTTGGGCTCATTTGGAGAGCTGATCCAGGGATAGATTTTTCTTTTGATAATAAACCTAATTTTCCTTTTGATAATAAACATATTCAAATGTAACTCTACACATCCGTATTATTAACATCAAATGAACTTTTAACAGTAGGGTCTGCCTTCTTTGATAAAGGGGAATATATGGGATCTGCCTATTATGATAGGCTAAAACACTGGGGTATTTCTACTGTATTACACCATGTAAAATGACCCTACACCAAACAGTGCCCCATTGGTTTACAGCTGTACTTTCACTAGATAGATGCACATACATATATGGGTACATGTAATGCCGTCCGCCTGCCCTGCTGCACTATAAACGATGGGATGTTTCTGCTTTCCAAGAGTAAAGCCAATGGGCTCTTCCTGAAGTCTCACTGAGGTTGTTTTCCCTTTCAGATGAAAGATGCAATTAATGATTGTAGTTTCTTAAACTAAAAATGTGGAATGGAACCTGTGGTCCCAGATACACAAAGATGAAACTGCCGACATGTTGCTATTTTGTCATCTATTCTCAAGTTTTTTTATAATACATTCCAAATCTATTTGTGGCCCTTCTGGAGTTTAATCCTCATCAGTCCCGGAATTCTGACACCAAGCTAGGCTGTGGGTTTTGTGAATTGGAGCAGAAGTGAGAGTTCATGGTTGAATCTGGGGGCAGGAAGGGCTTGGACACCGGGTGCCCCTACCAGATGCCGCGTTCAATAGAGAAGTTGGTGAATCAGTTTGGTCAATGGCGAGAGCAGTGACTGGGCGACAATGACAGTTTCTTAACAGAAGAACTGAATTGAAATGAAAATTATATATCCTAATCTTTTGAGAGAAAGATCCACCAGACATGCAAGAACGACTTCTCAACATTGGGTAAACATAGCACAGAAAGAAAGCATGTGATGTCTAAAAGTGAAACGATGAAATGTGTGTGGTCAACACAACTTCTTCCAGCAATGGCGCCTGTTTTGTTGTTCCTTCTCTGCCGTCCTCTGGACCCTCAGGCGCGAATAGGAGGCCGATATGGAAAAAAATGATGGGATAGAAGGGCAAACGTGATGTCTGCAGGAGGTCAAAGGGTATATGATGTCACTTCTACTCCTCCCACCATTTTGGCGAATTGATGGCCACGTGCTAACCAAATCGAAAAACATAACCCATTTTCTTTTTGGCCAAGTAAAAAAAAAAACACAGGTTAGAACCGAAGTCCTCAGCATCCAAGGTCAAACAGGTAACCTTGAGGACAATTATCCTGTCTGACTCTCTTCCACATTGTCAGAAGGGAAAATGCCCTCTAAAAGGACTCTGGAAGTACAAGTGCACCCATCATCGACAGCAGAAGGCCTGACAAGCCTGCCTGTGCACGCCAGCCCAGGGGGCGCGCCGCAGAGCTTTAATGTAGACATTACTGGATGCACTTGCCGTGTTTACCTGCCTGACATGTCCTTCTGGCGCTGTGTGTTGTATGCAAGGCGGAGAGCGAGGGGGGGGAGGGGATGGATGCATCCACTGGCACATATTTAACAATGCAAATGGCCTCGCTAACTGCGAACATATGACTAATGTACAGCCGCGGTGCCTAAAGAACGCGTCCAATTACAGGGCGCTGACACCTGCGTTCACACAAATAAAAGAGCCCTGACAGCGCATGTCAATAACAATGTATTTAGCCGGCGTGTTCCACAATTCATCATCAGCCGTGTTTGCCGTCTGTGGGGCTGGGTGGCCCCCGTACAAGGTAAACACTGCCTCCGCCTCCCACCCAATCACGTGTGGAGTCTGGCTGATCATCTCTAGAAGGCAGGGAGGGCAAAGGATGCTGGTGGCACAGCCTCGCCAGTGGACAGCCTGCCTGTGGGTGCTGGCTGCCCCCTTCAAGGCGCATCTCATTTGTGGAGAAGCAACAGAAGTGTGATTAGTTGCAGAAGGCGTTTTCTGTCATTTCTCAAAGGTGTAGTGAAAGCTTTTCAGATTTTGAAAAGCATTTCCCAAATGTGTGTGTGTGTGTGTGCGTGGAAATGCTGCCTTTGTGATAATTTATGCGTCATTTATCCTTACTTAACACTAAGAAATTGGTTCTCCACTAGAGATATTTTGCAGAAAGCAGAGGTATTTTTCTGATGTTGTCACTTGGCATAAAAAAGCTCTGCATAAAGCCTCTTGCATAGAAAAAGCCTGTACACTTTCCACCGCTAGGGGGAGTTCTCTGAGCCTGAATGTGATACCCTCATTTGGTGAAAATAATCTATGAGAAGAAAAACATTGCTAAGTCTTAGGCAAACTGGAAAACTGCAATCTGCCAAAACCCCAAATTTTTCAAAACTTCACCAGCAAAGAAATGTCTTTCTAGCCCACTCCTGAGGTGGTGGACATTGTGGTATTGCAGCTTCAGCACAGCAGTACGGCCTGATACCTTACAGTGAGGGGAGGAGAGCAGATGGTCTCTTCAGCAATCCCTGGTTTGGCGTGATACTCACAACCTGACAGCAGGAGACGCGCCCATGGATCTGAGCAGTAGGTGGGGATCTGTTGATCTGGTCAAGTGAGAGCTGAAAGGGTTGCATGAGTGCCAGAAGCACCAGAGGTTAGCAGCCAAATTCAGGAGTGGTGTAGGGAGTCTGTGGGAAACTGCACCTCTGGCGACCCAGGCTCCAAGGCCGGTGCTTCCAATCCTTCTCTCACGTCAATGCACTTTTGCATGATTCATCCTCGCAAGGCTGCTGGATCAGGGACTAGTACGTCTCGCTCCAACACCTCCAATATTTGTGGGCATTAGTTTAGTCCTAGTTCTAGGACACCCCCGCGCCGCACGGCCACCAGCTGCTGCGTGTGCCCTCTGCCTGACTGCCTCGCTGCCGCCTCGTGACCACGCCCCCTGCCTTCGAGCGGCGTGGTCCGCGCCTGCCTGTCCTGCCCCTGCTGTGTTTGCTGTTTTGCCTGCTTAAATTGTATAATTCTCATCTTTTTGTTCCTGTAATAGTTGTTAACTTGTTTTTCCTTCCTGTTTGGACGTTTCATTGCCCTTCGTCCTCCCTCCCCGATTCCCGCCACCGCCGCTAACCCCGCCCCTTTTTTCCTTCTGTTCCCTCCCCGCTCCCGCCTCCCAGCTGCTCCGCCCCCCCACGCACTTGGCCATATATGGCGACCGTGCGACGCAGGTGAGTGTGACCTAGTTCTAGGACACCCCCGCGCCGCACGGCCACCAGCTGCTGCGTGTGCCCCCTGCCTGACTGCCTCGCTGCCGCCTCGTGACCACGCCCCCTGCCTTCGAGCGGCGTGGTCCGCGCCTGCCTGTCCTGCCCCTGCTGTGGTTGCTGTTTTGCCTGCTTAAATTGTATAATTCTCATCTTTTTGTTCCTGTAATAGTTGTTAACTTGTTTTTCCTTCCTGTTTGGACGTTTCGTTGCCCTTCGTCCTCCCTCCCCGATTCCCGCCACCGCCGCTAACCCCGCCCCTTTTTTCCTTCTGTTCCCTCCCCGCTCCCGCCTCCCAGCTGCTCCGCCCCCCCGGCGCACTTCGCCATATATGGCGACCGTGCGAACGCGCAGCGGTCACGCGCAGCGGGCGCGCCGATTGTGCGCCGAAGGCGCGCCAAAGGCAAGCCCGTCTGCGCCCGTCCGCGCCTGGACCGCGCCCAGTGCCAGGACCCCTGGCCCACGAGGACCCCGGCCAACCCGCCTGACGTACACCGCCGCCACCCTCAGCGCACTCAACACCGGTCGACTCCCAGGATGCTACCAAGCCACCCCACGACGCACCCACGGACCCTTCAGCTGCCACACCTGCAAGTTCACCTGCATCCAGACCTGCCTCGCCAAGCCGAAGCCGAACACCAGCAGCAACTACCTCAAGTGCATCCTGCTCAACACCCGCTCCGTCCACAGACACGCCATCGAACTCTGGAACCTCCTCGACACCACAGCCCCTGACGTGGCCTTCCTCACGGAGACCTGGATGAACGCCTCTTCAGCGCCCGACATCGCCATCGCCATCCCAGAGGGATACAAGATCACCCGAAGGGACCGCACTGCCAACCAGATGGGAGGAGGCATCGCCATCATCCACAGGAACACCATCCGTATCACGACCAACACCGACAACACCCTTACCACCGCCCAACACCTGCATTTCCAGATCCACACAGACCCGAAGACCACCCTCAGAGGCACCCTGATCTACCGACCTCCAGGACCACGCACTCAATTCAGCGAGGACATCGCCGACTTCGTCAGCCCGCAGGCCCTCCCCTCCGCTGACTACATCCTCCTGGGGGACCTCAACTTCCACCTGGAGAACAACAACGACCGCAACACCAGCACCCTGCTCGACAACCTCGCCAATCTTGGACTCAAGCAGCTGGTGTCCACCCCCACCCACCGTGCCGGACACACACTCGACGCAGTCTTCTCATCCAGCACAGACATCGCCTTCAGCCACGCCACAGAGCTTCAATGGACGGACCACAGCTGTGTCCACTTCACCTTCAGAAGAACGACGACCCACCACCACCAGCAACAGGTTGCCCGCAGAAGCTGGAACAAGATCACAGCCGACCAGCTCGCCGTCTCCCTGAGCCAGCACCCGCCTGCCAGCTCAGCGAACCCCAGCCAGGCCGCCGACAACCTCACGAAGTGGATCAGCAACTGCGCGGACGAACTCGCCCCGCTGAGGACCCCGCCCAGCAGACCCGGCAGCAAGAAAGCCCCATGGTTCACCGACGAACTCAAGAGCTCCAAGAAGAACTGCCGAGCCCTCGAGAAAGTCTGGAGAAGGGAACCAACACCGGACAACATGACCACCTTCAAGCTGGCCACCCGGAAGCACCACCAGCTGATCCGCGCCGCCAAGAAAACCGCGTTCAAGGACCGGCTAGACAACAACGCACACAACTGCAAGGAACTCTTCAACATCGTGAAAGAGCTATCCAACCCCAGCGCAGGAAACAACGACATCACCCCATCGCTCGACCTCTGCAACTCCCTCGCCTCATACTTCCATAACAAGATCGCAGACATACACACAGCTTCAGCACCCAACCAACGCACACCACGACCGAACCACCGCCCCCCACCACCACCCTCTGCACCTGGACTCCGATCAGCACCGAAGACACCATCCGCATGATGAACTCCGTCCACTCCGGATCTCCGACCGACCCTTGCCCTCACCACGTCTTCAACAAGGCCGACGCTGTCATCGCACCCCACCTGCGGGACATTATCAACACCTCCTTCGACACCGCCACCTTCCCTGAGAGCTGGAAGCACGCCGAACTCAGCGCTCTACTCAAGAAACCTACAGCGGACCCCACCGAACTCAAGAACTACCGCCCCATCTCGCTCCTCCCGTTTCCAGCCAAAGTCATTGAGAAGACCGTCAACAAGCAGCTGGCCGCCTTCCTTGAGACGAATGGATCCCTCGACCCCTCACAATCTGGCTTCCGAGCCAACCACAGCACCGAGACAGCCCTCATCGCTGCCACCGACGACATCCGAGCCCTGATGGACAACGGAGACACAGCGGCCCTCATCCTCCTAGACCTCTCCGCGGCATTCGACACTGTCTGCCACCGCACCCTAGTACAGCGCCTCAGCTACGTCGGAATCCAGGAGAAGGCACTGGAATGGATCATCTCCTTCCTCGACAGAAGAACACAGAGAGTCCGCCTACCACCGTACAAGTCAAAAGCCTCCGAAGTCATCTGCGGCATCCCTCAAGGTTCCTCCCTGAGCCCCACCCTCTTCAACGTCTACATGAGCCCCCTCGCGGCCATCGCACGCAAACACAACCTCAACATAATCTCCTACGCCGACGACACCCAGCTGATCCTCTCCCTGACCAACGACCCCGCCGCCGCCAGAGCCAATCTGCACGAAGGGATGAAAGATGTAGCCGAGTGGATGACGACCAGCCGCCTGAAGCTGAACTCAGACAAGACGGAGGTCCTCATCCTGGGCTCCTCGCCCTCCGCCTGGGACGACTCCTGGTGGCCTCCCGCCCTGGGCTCCGCACCCAAACCAACAGACCACGCGCGCAACCTGGGCTTCATCCTGGACTCCTCCCTCTCCATGACCAGGCAAGTCAACGCCGTATCCTCGGTGTGCTTCAACATCCTACGCATGCTACGGAAGATCTTCTGGTGGATCCCCACCGAGACCAGGAAGACCGTCACCCAGGCCCTCGTCACCAGTCGACTGGACTACGGCAACGCCCTCTACGCCGGCACCACCGCCAAGCTCCAGAAGAGACTCCAGCGGATCCAGAACGCCTCAGCCAGACTCATCCTCGACATCCCACGAACCAGCCACATCTCCGGACATCTAAGAGACCTGCATTGGCTCCCCGTCAACAAAAGGATCACCTTCCGCCTCCTCACCCACGCACACAAAGCCCTACACGACCAAGGCCCGGGCTACCTCAACAACCGAATCAACTTCTACGCTCCCAAACGCCACCTCCGATCAGCCAACCACGCCCTCGCCGCCGTCCCCCGCATCCGAAGAGCAACAACAGGAGGAAGGTCCTTCTCCTACCTGGCCGCCAAGACCTGGAACTCCCTCCCGACCGACCTGCGCCGGACCCAAGACCACCTCTCCTTCAGGAAGAAGCTGAAGACCTGGCTTTTCGAGCAGTAACGGCACCCCCCTCCCCCCAGCGCCTTGAGACCCTACGGGTGAGTAGTGCGCTCTATAAATGTCTTTGATTGATTGATTGATTGATTTAGATTGTTGCTGCTTCAATCTGACCAAATTTGAACAATCCTCTGGTAGACTCACGGTGGCAGCCATGTGGCCATGTTTATCCTGCGCCCTTGAGGAAGGCAACAAGTATTATAAGGGCAAATCCAATGCTTCTTTCTTGCAGTGAATGATGAAAACTCCATCCCAATACCAGAGTTTTCACCCACCCATTCCATACATCTAGTGGTGAAAAAGACATGACCATGAGTGGTATAGTTGCCAACATACTTTTATTTATTTTTTTGCATATTTTATAGAGCGCCAACTCGACCCGAAGGTATTGGAGCGCTTTACATAGCACCGTATTTACATTACATATTTAGGCACGGGGAGATTAAGTGATTTGCCCAGAATCACAGGATGAGGACGCGACCTCGAGGCTCGAACCCTGGTTTCCAGCACCAAAGTCGGCAGCGTAGCCGACGGACTACATCCTCCCCCTACTTTCACCCAAAATGAGAAAGGAAACCCTGAAAACAGAAGGTAAAACCCACAATGCATCAGAGTAAAAGACTAAGCAATTAAAGAGTTGCTGTGGTTCCCCAACAGAGAACATTGCTCAATCTGCCACATTGAATGACCCCAAAATGAACCTTGCCAGCTCTCTAGTGGGGGCCAGCCTGAGAGAGCACAGTGTTGTAAACCAGAGGTTCAAAGATGAATGGTCAAACTTCTTCTAACGCTTGTGGGGGGAGGTGGGGGTGGCTACAAGCTGACCAGTTCTGGTTTCTAAAGGTTCTGAGGCACCTGACTCTTCTTAAGTCCAGCCAGGTGAGGCTGATCGTGCCTTCATTAAAAACCAAGAAAGGTCAAAAAGCAGCGAAATCTCGTGTAGAAGATCTGGAGCGGCCAATCTGACCAGAAAGGAAGCTGGCCAACCACCTGACTTCTTCTGTGGTGATCTCAAATACATAGCAAAACAAAAGAGAAAGCCTGAAAATATAAAAAAGATGAGGTGGTAAGAAATAGAGGCAGTTTCTTGTCTTGCTGTGGGGCACAGTGTGTCTGGCAAGCAAAGTGACCAGCATAGATAACTACCACACTCTTGAATCTCAGGCCTAGAGTGACAGACAGGAAGAGGAGGGCGGGGGCCCAAAGGCATCAAAAAGGCCATTTTACCCCCCCGCCCCCCAAAAGGCGGCTGAGCACAGTGTCAAAGAAATTTGTCCAGGTCTCTTTCTCAAAAACAGCTCCTCAAATCATGTTTTTTTTTAGAATGTATTAGAACTCCAGATTTTAGGTAACACCTTTGTTTTACTTAGTACATTTTATTAAACCGTTTGTTTGAAAACAATTCCTTTGTAAATTTGCAAAAGTCCTATAAATATTAAAAAACAAAACACATTGAGTAAGAGTTCTGGGAACTTCAACTTCGCACGCTTCTTTGGGAACAAATATACCTTGGAAAAGTTTGTACAAAGTTTGAATTTTCAATTCCAGGTTTTCAAATAAATTAAGTTTGAGCTGAATATTTATTGCACGCTTCATTTCAAGCATATCCTTCTTAACAACAAAACAATTCGCAGTGTAGCCCTGTGATAAGAAGGTTTGACAGGGACTGCAGGTGAGAAGGAAAACTAATTAAACTGGTTCTCATTGATGTATTTATTAACCGCGATTTTACATCCCAAATGTGATAAGCAAACTGTGCGAGAAACTGATGGGTTAAATCGCACGACAAAGAACAGAAACAAACATCAAGCACTCTAGATTAATTTAAAGAGCAAATCAAGTCACACGACGAGCGTCATCTAAAACAATAGCCTCATGGGCTGGAGTTTTCCACCCTGAGTTGGCATCAGCATCATGGATGATGCACCAAACAGAGTCTGAAGATGTATTGATCAATGGGTCAAAAAATACTGGGTGGACAGCATTTTGCTCTATCCAGCTGTTAGAATTGGATGAATTTCACAAAATTTGAGGATGCTTTTCATGTTAAAATATAGGACGAAATGGCAGATTTGCAGTTCACATAACTGAGCTTAATTTTGCCTTGATTTTGAATGATGACACAAAAGCACATTACGCAAATGTCGCCGACAGCTAAAAGAAGCGGACAACATCACAGTGCATATGGCCGCACTAGCGCATTGAAGGCCTCATTATCAGTAGCCTATTATTTGGTGGCAGGGGACAAAATCTCTGTTTCTGGCCAGTATCCACACAATAATAATAGACATCGCCATTTATTGACCCCAAAATGAGGAATAATAGGTGGACCTGAGAATATCAGTTCATTCTTGCATGTCGTTTCTGATTGGTGGCCCTTCAATAGGCTTTTACAGCTGCCTATTGTCACCTGCCTCCTGCAGGTGGTAAATGGCCATGGGCGAAATGGTGAGGGTCGGTGCCAGGGGGCAGAGAAGGGCACAGGAGCACAATTCTGGGGGAATATTATCTTCTCAGCCTGTGATGAAGAAGGGTGTAGGGTGCAGGGCTACACCTCTGTCTGAAGGTCCACACCTAGTGCCCGACTATGAGTTTGACGGTACAGCGGTGGGAGCGCCCAACCACCGCACCATCAAACCAGAGTGAGGACCGCCCGCCCTATAATGACGTTTTAGTAATTTGCGGACATTTCCTTTGCCGTTCTCACGGAGGTGCCTATAAAATAGGCACCACAATGGGAACATCAACGGACGTTCCAGCACGGCATGGACTGATGGACACAATAAATAGGTTGCCCACCAAGCTAAAAGTTACGGTCACTTCTGCCAGTGCTTAATATGAGCGGTGGTTGCAGAAGGAGTCCACCTACATTCTTATTTTGGGGACCAGAACTTATTTTTCATCAGCAGACTTTATCTCAAAATAAGAGATAGTAAGGCAGAAATGGAGGAAGGAAGCAAGAGAAAGATGGAAAAAACCAACAAAAGGAGAATGCGTTAATAAAAAAAAACAACAAGAATGTAATAAAAGATCACGCAGAGTATGGTAGTGGATGAACGAGGCATAAGGTGAAATTAAGACTGGACATCCGTGGTATTTGGAAACCCGGACATTTGGCAGAACCACAGCTGGGCTACTGAGCAAAACTTTGGGCACCTGCACTTATTCTTCTACTAATCAAGCACTGGTGGAGGTCTCAACTGATACAATAGAATAGAGTGTCACACCCTTCATCACTGGCAGATAAGAAGCAAGAAACAGATGTAGGACTAAAGGGGCACACTTGGACCAGACAACAGGGTCACAACATTAGCGGACAAGGACAGGTTCTGCAGTCTGTTTTCACACGCCAGCGTCAGAGACCCAGGCGGATGGACCGTACGACAAAATTGGTTGATGTAGCGGTCTAGTTGTTAGCGCGTCACGTGACGTGACGCGGGTACGCAGGTTGACGCCAGGATGCGCGCGCAGGAGTAAGCGCAGAGCGTGAGGAGAGGGGTGCGTGGCAGCGAGCGCAGAGATAGAGGTGGCCGGCGCTCCTAGGTGTAACTGCTCAACTGTTGTGCCAATAAACATAGCGGAAAGATAACACTTGTTCCGAGTGCTCATTTACCAACATTACAGTGGCGACGAGGTCGGGACGGAAACCGGACCGACGGGGGGAAGCGCAGTAGAAGGCTACACTCCACGTGGCCCCACGAGTCGAAGGAAGACACGCTACCAGGCCATCAAGCCCAAACAAAACACCGCACGGGCCGCCTGGAAGGGGGAAGTCACGAGATACGACCCAGCCAACTGCGGAGATCGACCCCAGGCACAGAGCACCCGAGGAGCGTGGCAGTGCCACGGTACAGTAACCAAACCACAAACAGGCCACAGAGACGACGCCGTCCTCAACCAATAAAAAGCACACGAGCTGCCCTCGCACGTAATCAAGCACAGAAAGCGCTGCACTGGCTACCAAAGAGGAGGAAGTGGGGCCCAGTGACAAGAGCCCCCAGAGGATCGAGCACACAAGAAACAACGACAACACCCCAGGCAGCCCCCCGAGTAAAGTCACCGTCGAAACAAGCGCCAAGGAAGCAAAGATGAGTACCCCGGCAGGGTATGCGATTGCACCGGTGCAATTCCTAACGAAACCCGGTGAACCAATGATGAAATGGGAGGACTGGAAGGAATACATAGACAAGTTCATAGGGGTTTTGGAGGACGAGAACGAAGAGAAATTCACACCCCAGAGGAAAAAACGCATCCTGCTACTAAATCTAGGGCCTGAAGGTCTGAGAATATACAAGAGCCTAGTGCCCACGAAGAGAGAAGACACAGACGATGACGTGTATGCGCACGCGGTGGAGGACCTGGATGAGCGATACCGCCCCACCGTCTGTGTTTCGGTAGACAGATATAATTTCCAGCAAAGGAAACAAAAGGTGGGAGAATCCATCGAAGAATATGTAGCAGCACTGAGGAAGCTAGCAGCCCCGTGCAGGTACGCACTGTGGGAAGACGAATTTATAAAAGATCAGGTGATCATGCACACCACCAGTACAAACGTGCAGGACAAGCTGTGGGCGAGTGGGGACACCACACTCAAGGAAGTAATGGTCATTGTGAAGAGGGCGGAACTCTCGAAGAGGTGCGCCGATGCCACCAGAAAAGACACAGGCGCCCCAACCATGGTGAACAGGATACAGGAGGGTGATCACCGCAGGGACCAGAAACCCAAGCCTCCCACAACCAAAGGAACCAGCAGATGGCAAGGGAAACAAGCGGACGGTGAGAGCAAGAAAACGTGCTACAGGTGTGGAAGCTGGTCCCACGAAGCCCACGACAGACGTTGCCCGGCCTTCAGAGCCAAATGCATGCACTGCGGTATCATGGGCCACTACGAGAAGGTGTGTCGGAAGAAACAACAGAAAGGAGTGGTGAAATACATGGACCAAAGCGCGGAAGACCCGGAAGACGCCACGGAGGAGGAGGTGGTCACCGTACTGTGCATATATGATCAGGTACTGAGCGTGGATGCCAAGAGATCAACCAAACCGGTCCTGGAAATGTCCGTGGGCGGCATAACCATCTCGGTTGTGGCAGACACCGGATCCCCATTCACCATCGTACAGCGTGCAGTGTGGGTAGAACAATTCCAACCCAAGTTGGGCCCTAGGCTGGAGAAACTAGACATACGACCGGTAACATACAATGGTGATCGCATCCCCATGCTAGGGTACCGACGCCTGTTGTTCGAATTCAGAGGCCGTACGGCGTGGTGCAAGCTGTACGTGGCCGAGAAAGGACCCTCCGTCCTGGGATGGTTGGACCAGGGCGACCTGGGCATAAAACTCGACCCAGGGGGGAAGGAACAGATCCTGCTCACAGACCAGGTGGAATGGCTGGACACAGACAGATGGAAAGAAAACTACCCGAGAGTGTTTGGGGGTGCAGTAGGAAAAATGGAGAAATTTCAACACAAAATAGTGCTGAAGGAAGGAGCCACACCAGTAGCACACAAAGTAAGGAATGTGCCCATTGCAGTAAGGGAAGCTGTCCAGACGGAACTCCAAGACCTGGAGAAGAAGGGCATCATAGAACCCATAACCTGTGCCGAATGGTTGGCGCCTTTGGTGGTCGTGATGAAACCCAACGGGAAGGTCAGGCTTTGCGTAGACTTGAGAGAACTCAATAAGAACATAGTGGTGGAGAAATTTCCCCTTCCCAAGATAGAGGAGATGCTGGCACGAACCAGAGGAGTCCAGTGGTACTCCACCATCGACCTTACATCGGCTTACCACCAGGTAGCCCTACACCCGGACAGCAAAAGTCTCACATCGTTCATTACCCCGTTTGGGTGCTACAGATTCTGTCGCATGCCGTTCGGGCTGGCCTCGGCGGCGGCCGTTTTCCAGAAGATGATGCACCAGCTGTTCAGAGACTGCAAGGACGTGCAGTACTTCCAGGACGATATACTGGTGATGGGCAGAGATAGGAGGGACCATGACCGGACTCTGGAAAAGGTGTTACGGACGCTGGAAGCTAAAGGTCTCACGGCGGAATGGTCGAAATGCCGGTTGGGAATGCAATCGGTGACCTATTTAGGCCACGAAATAGGGCAACAAGGGGTCACCCCCAAGATGGAAAACGTGAAGGCCATCGTTGAAGCTCCGGCCCCCAAGAACAAGGAGGAGGTCAGGTCCTTCCTGGGGATGGCGGAGTACTACAGTAAATTCGTGGTACAATTCGCATCCAAGACCTATAACTTGAGGAGGCTAACCAGAGAAAGCACGGTGTTCCAATGGACACCGGAAGCCCAGGCGGAATTTGAAGTCATCAAAAAAGGGATCCTAGAAGCGATGCCTCTCAAGGGTTACGACCCGCAAGGCGCCACCATACTCATCACGGACGCCAGCGACAAGGGGTTGGGCGCTGTACTCATGCAAGACCGAGGAAGTGGAGAAGTGGAGACGATAAGCTTCGCCTCCAGAGCACTGACGGAGACAGAAGGCAAGTACAGCGTCATTGAGAAGGAGATGTTAGCGGTAGTGTGGGCCATGACGAGATTCCGGCAATTCCTATGGGGTACCCGATTCCTGCTCAAAACGGACCACAAGCCGTTAGTGAAGGTTCTGACGTCGTGTGGACACGCCAGCGCCACACCCAGGATATCGAAAATGTCCCTAAAATTGTTGGACTACAGATATGATGTAGAGTACATCCCGGGTAACAAGAACCGAGTGGCAGACTACCTGAGCCGAGCGGCGGCCATGGAGCCGGGAGAAGAAGACCCCGCGGACAGAGGAGAGATGGTGGCTCTCATTGAGGATCAAGAGAAGATCATCAGCAGACAGGAGTGGACAGCCGCGTATGACGAAGATGCGGACCTGATGGAGATAAAAGCCCACATCACCCAAGGGTGGCCTGACAAGAAAAAGGTGAAACCCAACCTCAAACCTTTTTATGAAGTGAGAGAAGAACTGACCGTGGGAGATGAGGGCATATTCATATACCGGGGAGACAGAGTAATCCCCCCCACGAATCTCATCAACAAACTACTGGACCTATTGCATGAAGGCCACCTGGGTATTGGGAAACTCAAAGCTAGATCGAAACAGAATTACTGGTGGCCAGGCATGGACATGAGAGCAGAGAGACATGTCAGGGAGTGCCCCCAATGCCAAGGGGCGGACAAAACGTTGAGGCCATTACGCCCGGCTCTGGGGAAATTCGACACGCCCGCAAACCCATGGGAAGAGTTGTCCATAGACATTTTAGGGCCGGTGCTGGATGACCAGAGCGTGCAAAAATATGTGTGTGTCCTCATCGACCGTTATTCCAAGTGGCCAGAGATAAAAGTGAGCGAAACGATGGACACGGAGAACATCCTGGAGTTCCTATCGGAAACATTCACCCGAGAGGGAATTCCCAAGTCCATCTTAAGCGACAACGGGCCACAATTCACATCAGAAAAATGGAAACAGTTCATGGGGAGGAACGGCATCGAGGTAAAGCACACGGCCATATACCATCCGGCAGGTAACGGTCTGGTGGAACGATTTAACAGGGTGGTGATGGGGGCCATTCAAGCAGCCATCACCTGCAACAAAGACTGGAAGAAGGCGGTGGAGAATATGGTATGGGCCTACAGGATAACGCCCACAAGCACAGGGTACAGCCCGTTCCAAATATTGAGAGGACGTGAACCTTTCACGCACGACAACAGAATCTGGAAGGAGAAGGTAGTGACCAGTGAATGGTCTCCGGCAGTCGTGAGAGCAAATATGGAGAGGGCTCAAGCCATCTACACCAACAACTACAACAAGAGGAGGAGTGTGAAGGACACTCGGTTAGTGAGAGGAGAATGGGTGAGAGTAAAGTTGGCTACCCTACAAAGGAAAGGAGACAGCAAGTACAGCAAGCCCATGCAGGTCAAGGAAGTGTACGACAGAGCGGCTCTGCTCAGCGACGGGAACGTGTGGTCGCAGGACCGCATGGCCCGGTGCAACAAAATATTGAGATGGGAACAGTGGGAGACGGAAGGCGAAGGCACGGGAGACGCGGATGGAGAGAATAAGGCGAGCGGAAGTGAAGAAAGGGAAGAAGCAGGTACAGGAGAGGAGCAAGGAGGAGAGCAAGGGGGTGAGACCCCAGTGGCAGAGATAGACAGGCTGGGAGGTAATCTGAACAGTGGGGGAGCGATGGCCGAAGGGACAGAACGTGAGGAAACACAGAGCCAAGGGGCTCGAGGGTCAAGCGGTAAGGTGACCAGGAGCGGAAGACAAGTAGTAAGGCCTTCCAGGTTCCAAGACTTTGAACTGGACTGCGAACTGTAAGTGACTTATTGTTGGGTCGGTAAAAGGGGGAGATATGTAGCGGTCTAGTTGTTAGCGCGTCACGTGACGTGACGCGGGTACGCAGGTTGACGCCAGGATGCGCGCGCAGGAGTAAGCGCAGAGCGTGAGGAGAGGGGTGCGTGGCAGCGAGCGCAGAGATAGAGGTGGCCGGCGCTCCTAGGTGTAACTGCTCAACTGTTGTGCCAATAAACATAGCGGAAAGATAACACTTGTTCCGAGTGCTCATTTACCAACATTACAGTTGACTCAACCATTCCCATCCTTTTTTCGCAGGAATATGAAAATTGTCCGTTTTCTCTTTCTCGCTTTTCCTTCCCTTTTCCCCACTGTGATATGCCTGTTATTTTCCCAGTTAAAATGTCTCTTTGAGAGCAGTGTGTGGGTTCCCCCGCCCTCCTCTTCCTACCCGGCTAAAGGATTCCAAAAAGGATTCTTTGACTTTTAAATTGATTTTGTAATCAAGCAGACATTTAGCTGTCGGGGCCTGCGCCGGGATTGGATCGGTTTCCACGCAGAGATGGTTCTGGGCCGGCCCCCGCTGCTGGGTAATGGAAGGCGCCGGCCCGCCTGCTGAATATTCAGAGCTCGCGCGCCTCTGCTATCTCTGCCCGCGCCGGGGCTGATTTTCATGTCTCGCGGAATTGTTTCCAAACAAAGGGAAGGCTTTAGACAAAACGGAGCGCGTATTTACCGGGAGCTGCTTCAGCTTTCAGGTTTAAAAAGCCTTTCAGCCGGAGTGATGATTAGAAAGTGGTGTTTGCCAAAGGTGGCATTTATACAGAAGAGCGGGAGCACGTGCTGATGGCGGGAAAGTGGATTTGTCAGTGGGCAGCTTAGAGCTCCAGTCATCTGTGGGCGACAGGAACGCCTTAATGTAGTTCTTATTCAGGAGGTTAATAATCAGGGCTCCCGGTTTTATTTATATTTGTAACATTTCAGTATGTATTTATCCAAATTTATTTTTTAGCCCTCTTATTGGTATTTACCATACTTATTTTGTGCTTTGAGTATAAATGAAGTCATAAAATGGTATATAAAATAAATAAATAAACACATTTCCACATCTATTTAACTCTTGGACGGGCACTCATACGTGGATGCCTGTAGCGTTTCAACAATTAAAGCAGTCACGTAACAAAACACTACACTCACTGGTGCATATCAGCATTATACTACAAATAAATGTTAACATATGCTTGTATTTAAGGACATCTCATCCTGTTTTTTTTAACTCCCCATGCTCTCTGCTCAGCTGTTGCCTGGAATTCTTGAAAGGCAGCATGGAGAGTCGCTCACAAGAAGCACCATTTTTACTATTTTTCTGCTGTTAAAAATAAATACAGACAGGAACACATTGTTTTCTGTCTGTATTTATCTGTAAATATCTGTAAAACCTGAAAACATGGAGCCTTAAGAATACACCACATAAATCCTGTTTTAAAGTTAGGCAGTAAAGGAAATTCCTCCAAGTTGTGAAAAGAGAGCAAAATTCACAGGAGAGTCCACACGCAAATTAAATTTTTCACACAATATCGGCTCCCTTCACACAGTCAACTGGTGAGGAGCTGATATCACACGTGGTAGAAAAGCCAGCCGGAAACCACCGCAAAGAGTGGGTTTCCAGCGCATCTGTTGAGTCCTTGACCAGCCAATGTCCATATAGGGATACGGAAACACCCCAGGACATTGACACCAGCCTCATCAAGCTTTTTCTTTTTTTTTTAGAAGGAAGGAGGTCAAGAGTGGGAGGGGGCTGAAAGTACCTCTTAGTCTGCAGGAGAACCCACCCCCTTACATGCCTGTCCCGTCATATGGTTATTATTTTTAGTTTTATGCGCCATGTCTGAATGGCGCTAGCATATTAATCTGGATATCCTCTCAGGTGATTAGTGAGCTTTACAAATCAATATAAAATAACATAATCTCTGGAGTTCGCGCTTCCATTGCAGACTGGAGAATTTTATATTATAACTTAATTCTAAATAATATCCTTTCCTCTTTATCTCACTCTTTCAGATTTCTGCTTTCCCGTTTGTCACCTTTTCCATCTTTCTCTTCCTCCTTTTTTCCCCTTGTGATTTTTTTACCCTCATACTTTTGGTCAAAGTCTGATGAGGAAAAATCATGCCAGTTTCCAAAAATAACTGCTGATGGAGCCCACCTGCAACCACTGGCTGAAACTAAGCAGTTCATATGCAATAACAATACAGGTAGAAGGTTAGAAAATTCGCAACAGGGTGGGGCCTGAATAATGTCAATCACTTCTTACAGCCTTTGAAGGGAGGGTGTCTTATGCAAAGTCTACCAGAATCTGTCTAAAAGCTGGCACAGCAGTGTGCAAGGAAGACATTTAAGGGCTCCCTGTAACTTCTGCGCTGACGACAACAATTCGTTTTTCACCTTTGACCTTTCACTGTCTATTTCAACTTTCACCAGGTGCTTCTTGACTCAGAGACACGTTGGTGTCTGTTCTAAGACGCCCCTGGGCCAAATTAGACTCTTTTTCAAGCTACCCTGTGCAGATTCAGTATGGGTACCCCAGTAATCCACCAATTTCCTATACAGTGGGTGTGCCCTAGTAGGCCTCCAACTGAAAAAAATGTCTTTACATGCTTCAGACCACTGGACAAAAGTTTGTCCAAAATAAATAGTTTCCTCCATTTTTGCCAGTCACCCCCATCCTCTTTTGTTTCTGCTTTTATTTATTTTACTTTACTTATTGTTAAAGTTTTATGTAGCGCGAACTTGACCCTAGAAGGGTATCAGAGTGCTTTACAAATAGTTCAATAAGTAGAAAATAGATAACCACGAAACAGAAACGCTGACACTGTCTGCTGCAAATCAGTAGTGGGCCTGTGAGTTAAAAACCAGGACTCAGACTGCTTTGCATGTCATGTTTCCTTGCAATCTAAGGAAGAAATCCATTTGTTTCCAGTGACCTCTGCCCACCCACCACATATTGCGTCAGTAGGAGTTGTTTAGTAAGCATATGGCTGAGGGAATAAATCGACAAAATATTCTGGTCCAATAAATTTCACATGAAACTAGTCACCTGGAGCCATCTTAGCAAAATAATTAAAATCTGATTTTGTTCCTGATTTTCTCCTAACAGGATATTCTAAACCATCTCCACTGCTGATAGGAAGTTGATTCTACTCCCGGAAACAAATTCTGCATCACATAGCTGAGCATGGTAGGAAGCTTGTTGTACGGAGCATGCAAGCGAATGCCTTTTCGGCCACCGAGCTTTGGTGATGAATCTACTTCCAAGCTAGGACCAAGCCATTTTGTTATAACATGTTATATCACATAACTTCACCATGCTACAGACAAGTTACATACCTCCTTTCAGCATGCTAAAGTTGAGTTTTATTCATATCCTTCATTATGGTTAGGACTCCGGGTTTTATGGTATTTGTTTTGGTGACTTTTCCGTCTGTATTTATCCATATTTATTTTTTGCTAATTTTATCTATATTTATCCATATTTATTTTGGGTTTTGTGGAAAAATGAAGCTGAAACTAATATATTTCCACATTTATTTAAACGATGAATGTGCACTCATGCTTAATTGCATTAGAGGTTTTAATGATATGAAAACACACAGATGATAAATCAATGCACTTATATGAAAACCTACACATAATTAGTATCAACCTTGTACATATCTACTACTGTTTAAGCCTTTTTACTAAAATTCCTTTCTTTTTCTAACCCTCTTGCCTGTCAATCTGCACAGCCATTTGCTTGCCAACCCTGACTGACGACATTTAGAATCACTCAAAATAAGAATCCAATTTCTGTTTTTATCCATGTTTAAAAATAAATACAGACAGGAAAACAAAATGGGTTTCTGCCTGTATTTAACTGTAAAAATCTGTAAAAAACGGTAAACGGGGACCCTTAATTATGGTGAAGCCTTGTACTATTACCATATTATATCACTACCCTTCATCATGGTATAGCTAAACAATATCACCAATGTTTATTATACTACAGCCATGGGGTTTTCCACCCTCATTAAGCCATGTTATAACACCATTTTCCATAATGCTAAATTAATTTTATACCATCATGCCAGGTTATTTCAAGTCCAGATTTTGCCAGTCTATGTTTTGGGAGCCTATGCTTTTGCCAAATATATTTTTGCTGCCTGTGGCCTCAATTAAGAGTTGCACGGTAAAGGTACAGATCTACCACGTGAAAAACGTGCATGCAGATTTTCCATTATCATGCAGTACAGCCTCTAAGTACTCTGCGGTGATGAGTTAAACCCAATGAAATGGGGAATTACCGTGTGTGGCTGTTTTTTACTGGCTCTAAAACTAGATGGAATTTACCACTCTGTCTGTTCTTCCATATCCACATCCCATTTTGTTCTAAGCAGATGGTAAATGTATGCAAGGGTCCCTGTGTGGTACTGGTTGTGGAGGGAGAGCTAGGAGAGAGATGCATTGTATGCTTCACCCGGTTAGGAAAAAGCAAAACAAGAAATGGAATGGAACGGAATGGAATGGAAGGGAATAGGACTTGACTTCTGCTGCAGCCAAAGTCTCTTTTGATTTTCCCTTCCAGTTTTACTGGCCACAAAATCTAGTCTTCTGCACCTGGAAAAACCGAGTGTGGAAAAACCTAATCAGCCCAATGCAATGAACACATAGAAGCATGCTTTAATTTTGTTCTGCCTGACTCATAATAGGGACCTAACTCATACTAATAGAATCAAAACAAATCTACAATTGTAAAACACACAGAGACAGTTTTTTTTTATTCTCTCAGAAGAATGGCAGGTAATGAGATCAATAATAGTCACAGCAGAACCTCTATCGATGAAATCAAGTCTTGATAGGAGTCGTACAAGTATTTTAATACAATTCTTTATTTTGCAAAAGCAAAACACTAAAAATGTAATTTTCTTCCTAATAAACATCTCGTGTAGGAGTCGACGTAACCGCGTGGAATTACCAGAGAATTCTGCGAGATTACACATAATTACATAAGAAAAGTTATTCTATTAATAGCGCTATTTTTTAATGTAAAAATGTCTCCTTGCATCCGAAATTGGCACAGCATTGCTTTTGTGCTTAGAAATAGTGCTAAATGCAACAGAACATTAATAGCGAGCACGAGCAGCCTCTCGCCTTTGTTAAATGTGCTGTCAGGGCAGGATATTCCCCAATTTACTCCTGCATTTGCCACTATTTTATTAGCCCAAAATGCCACCTACCCTCCAAATGGGTGTGAGAATGTGTTTTGCACTTAGAAATACCGCTGAATGCAGTGGAACATGAACAGTGCGCACAATGGCCGCTTGCGTCACTAAATGTGCTGCCAAAGTAGGATTACCCCCCCCCCCCCCCAAATTACTCATACTTACGCGAGCAGGAGTAATTGCGTAATTGTCGGTAAGTCCATTTCAAGAAAAACACGGAATTATCGATATTCCGTGATTACTCCAGCATAATTCAAATTCTGGCTGGGCCTAATCTAGTGTAATCTTTCCATCTGGTTTCCACAAAAAGGATGTCTTAAATCCCCTCCCCCCCATCAAGTTTATATCTGGCATACAGTGGAGTCTTCGTTTCACCGTTGATGTAGGAGAAGTAAATAAACACAATTCATACCGTTGCAGAATACAAAAGAATCACAATGCAGAGTTTGAAAAACCATATAAATGAGTATAAGTACTAAAAAGGTTAAATTAAACCAGGGCAAATTTGCTAAGTTTTCTTTGCCGAAATGATGCGAAATTCCCCAAAACTTCTGTGATATTGCACAGACTGCCAGTTTTGCACAACTTTTTAGTGTGAAATGCATCGCTGCATCCGAGGATACATTTGACAGCAAAAAAAGGGAAGCACAAAATCACATGTGATGTGAACAACAGCCACTGAGGTTTGGCTCTTTCACATTCTTCCAATGCTATCCTGATCAGATTTTTAGCAGAAAAAAGTCTCAACATGGCATAATGTCATAACCTGAGTAATTGAGCAATACAGCCATAACACAAAATTCAGGAAATTACGCAAGATTATGAGGAGTAAATAAAATTTCCCCGAGGCCTAATATAAGATTAGCCAGACGTGTAATAAATATAACCATACATATAATTCTCAGTGCAGGGAAAGATGCTCTTGAGATGGTAAATGATTAATACATATTCTAAGTGATGAGGTAACCTTTCTTAAGAATGTGAATGATGGTCAGGGCTAACCATGGGGTCAATCCGGTTGATAGAGGACCTTATTTCACCCGGCTAGGTTTAATGAAATAGAACCCATGAGGATGCACCAATGAAGCTGCTCTCAATGGGATATAGCTGGATAGAGTCTAACAGATTCCTATAGTGAATGTGCTTTGTCCTTAGCAGTAAGAGTGAAAAATGCTGTGTATTGGAGTCTGATGAGGTTTGCACTACCATGTTGATACACAAGATTGTTTACCATGCTGCAGTCTGAAAAAGGATATTCAGGTCAGGTCTCAGACGTTGGTGTAAACCCTCCTAAGTGGGTAGTTGAGGAGGATGAACTTCCTTGGCCATTTATTGTTCTCCACTTTGCAAGACAGCTTCTCCCGCGTCTCAATTAAAGGCCCAATCCGCTGATCTCTCTGATAACCCACGAGTGATATCTGATTTGATTGAAGGGCTGCTTTGTCTACCCTCCTGGAATCAATTATTTTGAGGATGGAAGTTTGTGCAGCAGTTCCACTGGCATGTTTATTTTCTTTTTTTTGCACGAGGTTCACATTTATTGCCTCCTGTGTGGACTTAGATCCCTGAGACACCAAAGAGGCAGCTCTACATGCTCCTCAGAGCTCTGTTCATTCCTCCAGTTACCCCACCACTGAAAGGGACAAACTTGAAAATTTAGGAAGACTTTAAGGTGGGCATCCCTGTTGCCCTAACTTCAATGAAGGCATCTTCACCCTGAACATCAGTTGAAAACCCCAAAGTCAGGACCCTTAGTGGCTGATTTAGAGGAAGGTGGTCATGGGAAAATATCCAGTTCCTGGAGGAACTTCAGCACCTAGAAATAATTCACCTTTTTAATTTGCTCCACCTCCTATTCCTGCTGTGGAGCAAGTCATGATGGAAGATTCTCCTGATGATGAAGCCCTTCTGTTGGAAACTGAGTAAGTGCCCTTGACCTTTTAACTCTCCACCAGGCCTCCTGTGGCCAGGGATCTTTCAGTCCCAGAGCAGACGGTAACAGGGGAGAGGGATTCCTGTCTCTTATCAGAGCATGGGAAAGTACATGCCACCTGCTAAATCTTTTCAGTAGGTGCCAAGAGCATGTATAGTAACAGATGGTATAAATTGTCTTTTGTCAAATAATATACGTATTTCAAATAACCATCTTAGAATAAATAAAGGCAAAGGGGGGCCCCAACCTTAAGACCTTTCCTGAAAACAAACAGCATTTCCACACAGGGAACCTCATGGGGCTAAAAACACTTCTTTAGGACTTTGGCCAACATCTAGTGCTGCACGTTCAATGAACAACTGAAGCAGCAGGAGATCCCTGTGTCATTCCCTAAGAGCAGCCGACAACAGTCATGCACACATTCAGGCAATGACCCTCAGCAAGAGCCGCAGCTGCTCCGTTCTTTCCAATGGCCCACACAACATTTGCATGGTCTAATACAGAGGAATTTGGACATAATATCGATTCTTTAATATTAAACTACAGACATATTAAGTCGTTAATATCATGGCACAATAATATTGTGATCCAGAAATATCTTGGACATAAATACCATATTTATGGTAAGTAATATCATTTGCAAGAATAGCTGTGTTTTTAATATCGTTTGCAATACTATAGTTGTAAAGAATATCGTTTTAAAATTATTTAAATTTGTTAATTCACATTTTAATTGTATATATTATTTGTATAATTGTTGTCAATATTTTTAAATATTGTTTTTAATTTTAAGTTATTTATAATTGATCATTTAATTGCTAATAGTAATTTATAGTGTTGCAGCCAGTAGTGAGGTTTACAGGGGTACACTGTGGAAAGTAAATTAAGTAAAATTAATTAATAATAACATTTTAATTAATATTGATTATTATATCGATGACTAATCAAGTAAATTATGTATTTAATATATATTTTAGTGATATTTTTGGGTGTGTATTGTTAGCTTTGTAGGGGTATAGGATGTGAAGTTAATTAAGCATTAATTGGTTAACTATTCATATTTAATTGAATAATAATTATTTAATTGATAAATAATTCAGTAATTATTTTTGCATGTTATTTTTTAGGTGCAGGCTGGTGGGTTTGTAGGGTCATAGGGTTGAAGTTAATGAAGTAATTATCAATTATTTAATAAATTTTTTATTACATATTTAGTTAATTCATAATTATGTAAATTGTTTAATAATTACATTCTGTGTTGTGTTTGTAGGGGAAAAGGGTGGGAAGTTATTCAATTAAACGTAATAAAGAAATAAGTAGGGGAATAGGGTGGGAAGTTATTCAATTATAATTAATTAATAAATAATTACTACAATGAATGTGTTAAGACTATAATGATCTAATAAGAAGCTTTTTCAATATTGTCATACATATAAACCCCACTGATCTCTTGATACAAGCAGAAAGATAGCAGTTTTGGACAGAACTACACACTCCTTAGTATCCCAAGCAGCCAGCCACTTTCCAGGCAGAGGACTCACTGAACACCCTCCATGGGAACCAGGGCAACATAATGCATTACCTGCGGTGTGCCCCTTGCAAACCCAAACCAGATGAAGCTGCATGTCTGTGGGTGAGCTTGGTATGATTATTGGATTATGTGGCATCTTTCAAAAATGACACTCCCAGAATGAAAGAAGAAACCATCTTTTTCTATAGATGTTTCATAATTGTTGACAATTTCAGATGCCTCACCTGGAGAGGTTTGCAAAATTCACCACTAAAATTGAATCACATAAGAACAAGTCGGGCAATTAGTCATACTACCCAAATCACTGAAGGCCTCAACCTCCACTGTGAGAGCCTACACCACATAATGTTATGTTATGTTAATTTATTTTTATAATGCTCACAGCTACCCAAAAAGGGTTTAATTTAGAGAACACCAGTAAACTAACAGAATATTTAATTTTTTTATGAAAAAAACTACAGGTATATGAATATTTTGAAGCGTTTCAATAATGATACATACTTATAGCTAAGTTGCACTTTCAACATAAAGCGGCGTATATTATATTGTTTCCTAATAACTCTGGCACCATTTCAAGCGCTGCATAAAATGAGACAGTCAAGCTTGTTTTTTTATTACAGATTTCCAGCACAGACGCGCAAAGTTATTTGCGGATAAGAAAAATAACTTTTTTCATTTTAAGTCCAACAGTATTTTTTGTCCTTACTGCAGCAAAAGTGGGCAGTAGTGGATCCATTGTGCATCGATTACCTTCTATTTATTATAGTATATGTTGGGCTTGGCCCTTTTTGCAGGGTCATCCCTAAACTTTTTGCCTTTCTCCTAGCCTTTTTTCTGACATGGTGTTGGTGGTTTTAGGCCTCTGGGCACTTTAACACTGCTGTCCAGTGTAAAGTGCGTGTGCTCTCTATGTTAAAGATGATAAGCTTGGTCTACACCTGTTTGGCCTATTTAATGTACCTGTTACTCCCTTGTAAAGTGGTATCCCATATACCCAGGGCTGGTAAATTAAATGCTACTTGTGGGCTCGCAGCGCTGATTGCGCCACCCACCAAAGTAGTCTTTCAAACCTATCTCAGGCCTTTGCCATTGCAGGGCCTGTGTGCCATGTCCGTGACCCCCCGTTTACTGCACGTCAGTCACCCCTAAGGTAGGTCCTAGCTAGCCCTAATACGAAGTTTATTGTGTAGATTACTTAAAACTATGACAATAGAAAAAATTTAAAAAGAAGAAACATGATTGTACAAAGGCAGAAGAGAATAATGATTCCTTACAAGACATATAGGTACCGATTCGGATCCTGGAAAAAATTTCCCCATACGAATCGTATCCGGGATTTTTACCGTACGAATCGTACAAGTGGCGTACAAACTGCCAAGTACGATTCGTATGGGAAAAAGTCCATACGAATCGCATTGGGAAAATATCCCCACACGTCCTCGGTTCGGAAAATGGGTCCGACACATCCTCGGACAATTTACCCTACGAATCGGAAAAATGAAGTCCGACCGCGCAAGTACGATCCGTCCCATCCTTCCAATTTTACAACCGTATGGAAAATACACCGTACGGACCGAACTGCAATAGCAACCATCGAGACATGTGCCCGCATACGCGCCGAACCCCCCCCAGACCCCGCGGATGTAGGTGCCGTACCCCCACCCGTGTATGTACGAGTCGAACCCCCACCCGTGTATGTGCACCCGTGTATGTACGAGTCGAACCCCCACCCGTGTATGTACACCCGTGTATGTACGAGTCAAACCCCCACCCGTGTATGTACACCCGTGTATGTCGTACCCCCACCCGTGTATGTACACCCGTGTATGTACGAGTCGAACCCCCACCCGTGTATGTACACCCGTGTATGTACGAGTCGAACCCCCACCTGTGTATGTACACCCGTGTATGTACGAGTCAAACCCCCACCCGTGTATGTACACCCGTGTATGTACGAGTCGAACCCCCACCCGTGTATGAACACCCGTGTATGTACGAGTCGAAACCCCACCCGTGTATGTACGAGTCGAACATACACAGGTGTACATACACGGGTGGGGGTTCGACTCGTACATACACGGGTGTACATACACGGGTGGGGGTTCGACTCGTACATACATGGGTGTACATACACAGGTGGGGGTACGACTCGTACATACACGGGTGTACATACACGGGTGGGAGTTCGACTCGTACATACCAGGGTGGGGGTTCGACTCGTACATACACGGGTGTACATACACAGGTGGGGGTTTGACTCGTACATACACAGGTGTACATACACGGGTGGGGGTTCGACTCGTACATACACGGGTGTACATACACAGGTGGGGGTACGACTCGTACATACACGGGTGTACATACACGGGTGGGGGTTCGACTCGTACATACACGGGTGGGGGTTCGACTCGTACATACACGGGTGTACATACACGGGTGGGGGTTCGACTCATACATACACGGGTGTACATACACGGGTGGGGGTACGACTCGTACATACACGGGTGTACATACACGGGTGGTGGTTCGACTCGTACATACACGGGTGTACATACACGGGTGGGGGTTCGACTCGTACATACACGGTGTACATACACGGGTGGGGGTTCGTCTCGTACATACACGGGTGTACATACATGGGTGGGGGTTCGACTCGTAAATACACGAGTGTACATACACGTGTGGGGGTACGACTCGTACATACACGGGTGTACATACACGGGTGGGGGTTCGACTCGTACATACTCGGGTGTACATACACGGGTGGGGGTTCGTCTCGTACATACACGGGTGTACATACACGGGTGGGGGTTCGACTCGTACATACACGGGTGTACATACACGGGTGGGGGTTCGACTCGTACGTTCGGCGCGTACCGGGCCCCCAATTCCGCTCGCATCGCGCCGTACTTCGCTTTTCCGGCACTTTTTGGGTGCCATAAAAATATTGCCGTCCGGACTGGTGTTGGTACGATTCGTACTTCCTGGTTCGTGTAGTGCAGCCTGCATGCATCCCGACGTCACGTCGGAGCTGTCCCGGATCACATTGGTATGTGTTTTTACAGTCGGTCGGTGTTTTTTCCGACTCGTACGGAAATGGTGTTTCCGTACGAATCGTACTTGCAAGTTTGTAGGGTTATTTTACCGGGTACGAGTCGGACGGAGAAAACCCTCCGACCGACAGTTCGTACCCGGCTTTTCCAGGATCGGAATCGGCACCTAGTGTAGATGGCTTGTTGTGCCCGTAAAAAAGAAAACTCTTGATGTACAGGCTTTCTCTCTACCTTCTTCCCTTTCCCTTATCTGTTGTGGAAATAACGAATAAAAATAAGTTAAAAATCCACCATAAGATGGATTAAAAGTTTCAACTAAAAAGAGAACTCAATTACAGCGTGGTCAAACTCTACTGTGCATCAATGTCCGTGATGTGATCCAAGAGCTAAGAGTTAATGGTTCATGATCATCTTAGTGCTTTGTTGAGAGTTTTTAAGGAAGTCCTGCACAGCTTTAAATAATATGCCTATTCTTGCCAATTTGAGGGGGACCATAGTGCTAAAAATCCAGTTCATTGCATGGTTACATGTTCTTATACAATGAATTAAGAAGAGTGGCTTTAATAAGGTTCGGTGGCAGTCGAGCAACATCGGGCAGCGGCACAGTAGATGTAAAAGAGTTAACAATTTGTAGCCGCAGAGTCTACACTTGACTACTTTAGAGAGCAGCGGCCAGTTAGGATTAAAGTCTTTGATTTGTAATGCCAGCATCCTTACTGACAAAATTTTAGTCAGGCATGCTTTCCCTATTGTGCAGTTAAGGTAAGGTTGTGCCCTAAGTCCAACTTGGCTGTCATTATTGTATGACGCTGCCAGGGCCCTTAATGGCGATGTAGAATTGATTTTTTGCAGGTCTGTGGTCTTGGAAAGTAGTTTAGTCTGTTTTTTCATTATACTTTTTATTGCAGTAGACATAATTGAAGAAGTGTTTAGGGTGGTAAGGTCTTTTTGTAGAGTTTCTACTGCCGTCCTTAAGTAAGTGGACCATGGGTTGATTTTATATTTGAAAATGTCTTGCAAAATGAATTTCAGGGTACCCGGCATTGACATAATGCATCTGTGGTAGTACTTTATAAAAGACCCCATACTAGACCATACAATGCCCTCCAGGCCAAATTCAAGTCTCACCAAGGGTCCCCTGGTGTAATAGGGCAATTTAAACACTCTTTTATATATTTTTAGATGTAATTTTTCTATGAGCAGAGTGCATTGTAGGTAAAAGATAGGACATGTACCTTAAATGTGTGACATGTCCCGGTAGTGACAAATAGCCAGTTTTGTTTCTCACTACTGTGGGGCTGCCCTCCCACAGGAAAGCATTGGGGATTCCATGATAAGTGTTTCAGTGGTAATCCCTGATATGAGAGGCGCAGCGTGGTCAAGTTTTGTATGTTTGGAATAGTGATAATAAATGCTATGCAATGGTGTGCACAGATTTATTATAACTATTTTAGAAATGCCACTTTTAGAAGTTGGCATTTCTGTGTGCTATGTGTCTGCCTGTCTGATGTGAATTGCATGTCTTGCTTGTGAGCGACAGGGGCTGGGAGGTGTGTGTGGCTCCAGGAGGAGCAGAGTGAGTCAGCGCTAGGCTGAATGGGACATCTACATTTTGAGTAGTGGGTGGAGAAGTCCCTGGTCCCTGAATAGGTCAGTGCCTGGCCTGTACAATGCTGGCTCCACCCCCCTGTGGTGTGTCTGATGGCAGAGCCCCATCTCTGAAAGAAGGGGTTGAGCACTGTAAACAGAGTGCCCCAGAACCAGTTCTATCTGGTTCCCCCAAGCCATGTGCTTGCAGACAAAGGAGAAATGAAATATAAATATAGGGGCTGTGTCCCCATGAAGTTGTGCTTTTTCTTGTGCTTACTTGGACTAGCGGCCGGCAGGCTGCCAGCCTGCCAGGAAGAACCACCGCTGGGGATGGACTTGCTGCCCTGCTAGGCAGCTGAGGGTCTGCTGGCCTTGGAGCCCCCAGCGTGCTGGCCTGCCTGTGCTTCCTTGGCCCAACTCTTGCCCTCATCAAGCTCTAGGGCAAGGGGAGTGTGAGGGTACTGCAGCCCTGTGCTGCCGAAACATCCAGAGGAAATCCCGGCGTGGGGACTTCCTCGGGTTGTGTGGAGGAGTGGGAGCCCACCCTGCATTTTTACTAATTTTTACCATGGGTGCCCACCCCGCGTTTACACGAGAGAACGGGTGCCCACCCCGCGTTCGGCACCTAATTTGGCGGGTGCCCATCCCGCAAATGCTTTTGATCCAAAGCGGGAGCCCACCCCTCGTTTCTCTGCCGAATTAATCACCGCCGCAGCCCGGAAGCCAGGCAAGTTGCCTGACTCTGGGCGGGGCCTAGGAGGCAGAGTAGAGTGGTGCCGGTAGGAGGACTGAAGCCCACCCCGCCTCCGCGAGACGTTACAAAGTCGACCCCGCGCTGAGGAAGTCCCGGTCCTAGGAAGAGGGACCGGGCGAAGTAAAGCCTAAAAGGAGAGTGCGGCGGCTCAACGGGGCACCGGGGAGCGTAAGGGAGCCCTGTGGGCAGCAGCGGTGTGACCGGTTTCCAGGCGGGGCTCGCGGGAGGAGAGAAAGCCCCTCATGTTGCAGCCCTGAAGAGAAGAGAGCCGGGACGACCCCATCACACTGCCGGTGCCCGTCCCAGCCCCAGAGGAGTTCTGAAAGCCCTGGTGAGTGGGGCTTTACTTTATATCCTGTCTGCATTCCCAAGCTTCCTGAGCGGTCCCGCAGGAGAGCGTGCCGCTCCGACATGGGGGCACAGTGTTAATTAGGGCCTAGGTGGTGAAGGGCTCCATAGTGTGGCCCTTGGGCAGCGGCAACCTTCCTGGAAATTCGGGAGCCTTCTCCATTCATGGAGACAGAGGGGGCTGAGTCCTCACCCCCTTGCACATGGTGCCTGGTCCACGTGAGGAGCTGTGGGAGAGGTGAGGGGAGGAGCAGCTTTGTTTCCCACACCAGAGCCCCCTTCCGAGGCACATTGTCAGTGCCAGGTTTTGCAGAGCGGTCCCCGCAGGATAGCAGGCTGCTCCAACATTGAGCACATTGGTTAGGAAGTCCCAGTATGGACCCCGGAGGCACTGTGGTGCCTGTGCTCATTTTCCTTTGGGGACATTGTGTGTGGGCAGTCCGACCGGGGCATGTGCCGGTGCTCATTTGGCCACAGTTCTGACAGAGTGCCAGTGCCTCATTTTGTTTCTCAGTTGCGCCGCCGTAGCGGGCAACTGCAACTTGGGGGCAGTTGTGGTTTCAACAGAAGAGGGGTGAGAAGCACCCCAGGCCCCAGCGCAGTGCGCCCTTTGTGTTTGCTACCAAGGTAGCCAGGGGGGTCATTTGAGAGGTCCCCCCTAGACCCCTGACTGTCTGGACATAGGGCATTGTAGCCCCAGTGTAAGGCCAGTTGGCCTGGGGTCAGGTGTGGTACCTCTGTGTACCAGAAGGGCGCAAGGCCCTTGTCAGTGTTGCTGTGGTGCACTGTTCATGCTTAGGAAATGTTGTGCCTACTGTGATGCCTATGACAACTGTGATTTATGCACCGTGATTTATTGCATAACGTGTTCATGCTGGTGAGGCCTATTGCGTAATGAGTTTATGCTAATGCGGATATGCCTAATGTCATGCGATGATATTTTAGGATGGTGTCTAATGCTAATGTGGTAATGCTTAGGTCATTGTGGTACCAGTAGTCACTGGTTGTGTTTTGCATTTACTTATCTGATCCGATGGTTCTGACCGGGGCCCGATTGGCCTGGTCCTGTATATGATCCCCTGTGAATATTGCCTGTGCCAGCTGGCACGGTGTAAATGTGTGATTAGGTTTCTAATGTGCTTATGGTAATACAAAGGCTATGTTTTATATAACCTTGTGTGGAGTTTCTTTTCTAGTGTGCCTAGTGTGTTGCTGCTGTGCGTGTGTGTTGCGCAAACGCTTTACACATTGTCTCTGAGATAAGCCTGACTGCTCGTGTCAAGCTACCAAGGGGGTGAGCAGGGGTTATCCTCAGTGTGTAACTCCCTTGCCCTGACTAGAGTGGTGGTTTCTGCCTGGCTTAGGCGCAAGCCCTAGCCAACCAGAAATCCCATTTCAAACAGTATATATAACCACAAATTGCACTAATAGACGATATGATGGCCTCGAATTATAGTAAAACTTCATGTAATGGAGCGTCTTCATAGAATTTATATTTTAATATCTTCACATCTTCTAATACATCGTGGAGCCTGATTAATCCCGGGCGGAGACCTCCGCTCCGCCCCCGGAGTGTGTGGAAATCTGCCTTCTCCGCGTTCCGCGGAGAACGGGGAGAAGGCAAATCTCCGCACACTCCGCAGCGCAGCAGAGTTGGCCAGCCCCCGCCTCCACTCCCACTATGAACATGTAAGTAAACATTAATTAAAAATAAATTTAAAACCACTTACCTCTGTACTGCGGGGGGCCCGGGCTGCAGTCCTCTTCTTCCTTGCCCTATCGGTAATCCTGGTAAAAACTGCGCATGCGTGCGACCTTCTTCCACCTTCCTGGACCAGGGCACCAGTGTATAAGAGAAGGACCTCAGACACCACCTCTTGAGTCCACTTCTGGATCTGTGGCTATTCTGCCAGGTAGAAGGACTGCTGTGATGCTGAAAGGACTATTACTCTGCTGGACTGCCACTCTGAAGGAGCTACTGCTCTATTGTGCTGACCTGCTTACTGCTGCCATCTTGCCTGCGGAGGAAGAACTGGGCCTGCAACACATCTTGTACCCAGGACCCCAGAGTAACTGCAAGAACCAGTCTGTTGTCCTCCTGATCTGAGCTCAGGGACATAAAAGGCTCCCCAACAGCTCACGGACCCGTCTTTAGTGAATCCTTGACCCTCAAGTGGTGGCTCTCAGGTCCTGGGCCCTTGGCGTGGCTCTCAAGCTCTTAAATTCAAGGTTTTAGGCTATTTACAACTGTGAACAGGCCTATTTACACCAGAACCATGCCGTTCACACCAAAAAGCAGTGCAAGCCACCGCCAGCCTGTCTCTTTGCACAGCAACCATCATTCATTGTGGAGGAACGCGAACACAAGGATCCAGCCGCCCGTCCATAACAGCCAGCCTGCTCCTCACGTCACAGCGATCACCACTAGCGACACTCTCCTTGATCCCTGCGGCCCTCTACAATATGAATGGGCTCTTGGCACAAAACCTGAGAGGGTAAACCTTAAGGAGGACTAATCTGGGACTGCATCTGACTCACACTCCATCGTGGTCGACCTGAACCTTTGGAGTTGACCCAGTTCAGCTCGACCAGATAGCCACGGTTGCCACTTGATACTTTTACGTGCTATATTGCAGTTTATTCTTTAAAAATTCATAACTTTAGTTCTACTAATTGGACGTTTGTCATTTTGGTCATGTTTTATTTTTTTAATTAAGCTCTAGCTTTCTCAGCTGGTGTGGGATCTTTTTGTGCTGTGTTTTAACTGTCCTACTGTTTGAAGTGTTGCTCAACTACTTCACACATTGCCTCTAAGTTAAGCTTTACTGCTCCATGCCAAGCTACCATGAGATTGAGCACAGGTTAATTTGGGGTTTGCTTGTGCCCTACCCTGACAAGGATTATGGTTGCTGCTTGACAAGGGCTCACACCCCACTCAGCCAGCAACCCAATTTCTAACAAGATTGCACAGACCTCTTTTTTGGGGCAACAAATATTTATTGCATGCTTTTGAAGCTTCCCCGGATCTGGAAGCATGTTTGATAAACCTGTGTGTAAAGATCGAAAACATGCACAGTTTCCAACCTCAGGCCATCTCATTACTAGCCTCCTTCTTTTACCACTATCTGTAATATCAGGTATAGTATATGTTATAGACTAGATTATAGTGCCCTAAAGTTTGATGCCTTCCAAAGACAGACCTCCATGGACTACAGTTACTGCAGACCGTGATACCCCAACTGATACATGGCCTTTCCTGTCGTGACATGTAACACCGCCCTTGAGTGCTCTACGGTGGCTTCCATTGAGCAAAAGGTGCAAATCACTGTGCTTATTTTACAAAGCCCGGTCTTTAAAATAAGAATGAAGACCATCAAATAACTTTGCACAAGTAGGACTGGACACTTAGATATCCTCATCAGCATCTTTGGTTCCAACATTCAGACAGTCCAAGGTAGACAACCAAGCTACTTTAGTACTTCTTGCTTCCCTGCGGAATATGTTGCGTGTTGCTCTTTGCATGGGCTCCAACCTCTAGAAGGTCAAGAAAGCAGTGGTTAGTTCTTCCACCTTTCTCGGGCACTAATGCACATTTTTCATCACTGGCAATTATCTTTCAGCAGTGCCTTGGATCCCTTGGATGAGTTCTCCTAATTTATAAATATCAAGAAATAGAAATAGGGATTACACCGAACTTTGCAAATTGGTAAAATCTCTGCTCAGAATTAGCAATTTTTGTGATCAAACGTATGACCGCATTTAGAAGTTTGAAGGTATTTGCATTACAAAAAGTTGATAGTTGTGCTCTAATGTACACATTGATAGTATCTCTTTCCGTAATGTTTGAGTTATCTGCAGATCTGGACCAAAAGAAGTTATGCAAACCTGAAATGTAAAAAAGTGATGTATTCTGCTTGAACGAGGAAGCATTTTGTGTCATTATTAACCCTGGGCGTAGTGGACGTAGTGGGGCTACGCGGAGCATCACGGAGTGGGGGCAAATCTACGCACACCCACACACTCCATGTAGCCCCACTACGCGCCACCCGCCTCCCTCATGCGCATTTGTGAGGAAGAAGTCAGCGAGAGAAGGAAGAGGGAGCCCCGGGACGCCGCAGCTCAGGTAAGTTATTTAAATTACTTTAAGCTTGTTTTTTAAAAGTTTAGGATCATTCTCACTGCATTTTAAAAGCGGGCGTGAGGGAGGCGGGTGGCGAGCAACTCGCTCCGCCGTGGGTGTGCATAGCCTGCCTGCCCTACGCCTACTTCGCGGATCGCGAAGTAGGCAAAACTACGCACACTACGCGGCCGGAGCGTAGCTCTGCACCCAGGCTTCGTCATCATCCTCTTTGGTACCTGTAGATCTGGCCCAGATCTGTTCATCTGGTTCGTCTGATGGGCTGACCTTGAGTGGAAATATTTGCCACAGATTTTATTCCGTAATGCTAAGAATCCATGTGTATTTAAGGATTAGTCAGATCCTCTGTTGTGGACACAATTGGAGGGCTTTTGTGAGCTGGGGATCCTCTTCCAACCCCAGGTAGGATGTGGGGGAAAAGCCCAAAGTATAGAATCTGTCTTTTTAATAAGACATTTTGGATCAAGCCATGGTTCTGGGGATACAGGACTGGGTGCAGGGCAGCACAAGGACATCAAAAGGCCAAGCTCTGCTGTGGATGAATGAAGGCCAAGTGCAGGGGGTTCTGTGGGCATGTGGGCGGTGCGCCGGGCTTGCAGAAGACGGCCATCCTGCACACACAATGTGCAGTGCATGGTCAAAGCATGGTGCAGCTCTTCCTTGCTTTGGCAGGAGGCAAAAGTTCATCATTACCTACTCCAAAAAAGGACTGAAAAGCTTCTGAAAGAGAGAATAACACTAAAAAAATTGATTTTAATACATTTGAGGATCACATTACAAAACCAACCAAAAACTCTGAAATTAAGCACTGATGGTGAGCAATGTAACCATAACTCTGCTTTACTGCTCATAAGTTACATAACGCATGAGCCTCCCCCCAGATATTCCATAGAAAGCCGCTCTGTGTGAGAAGACAACAGGACATTTCTTGGATGCCTGCTTTGTACAGTCGAGCACTCCTTGAATGTTTTTCTGCAGTTTCTTGGTATTTCCTCTCCACTTCTTCAATTAAAGCTGGGTTTGGATGACATTTCTGCACACTATGCCCAATATCCACAGATTGCTGCTCTGAGTCACTTGCAATGCACTGTAAGAATGGAGGGGAAGGCATGTGTTAAGGAGGCGCCCATCTGGCTTCACGCGGTGGCTGTCACTGCTCGCAGATCAGGAGCAGGAGCCGGGCTTGGCTGCCTTCTATTGACATTGGATTGAAATTATTCAGACTTTCAATCATCTTTCCCAGTTTCTTTAATCAAGAGACATTGAAGTAGATGACTTCGCCTTGGCCAGCAAGGAATCACGAATGCCACCTACGGCACACATGGCACTTAAATACGCCTGCCTTCATTGAATAAATACAACATGGGCAACATCCATGGACCACATTCACAACACCCTCCTCCCCAGTCAAATGCTAGAGTCCTGGAGGTTGATTCATGCATCAGACAGCATTAGGCTGTTCCTGCCAACCGCGAGCCCAATGGTCCATTACAAAGTGCCACCTGTAGCATCTGCCAATAGGTACAATACATTGGTAAACTCATGATACAATATTTACCGAGCTGGAAGAAATAACATATCTTTAATTTGTGGCACAAAGCCCATTTCCAGGGGCCAGATTGCTACAACACTTAGGGTCCGATTATGATGCCGTCTGACATCCTAGGCTGCAGTCTGACCGCCGCACAATGATGTGGTCGGTCGGAGCGTAGCAGCGGAGGGACCCCGTCAGAGCATCGGTCGGAGCCTAACCCCTACAATGGGGGCGATGCCTGCAAAGGCACCATTGTAGGGTTTATGATGTCCCCATTCCCTCTGCCTTTACATGGCGGTCTGACGCCATGTAAAGGCAGATGGAATGGGTCTTTGTGGGCCCCTAGCGTGTGGTGCCCTCCCAAACCTCCATGCACTGTGTGCCACCCCATTGTGCCTGGCACACGGTGCATGGATGTTTGAGAACAGTATTTTTCCACTGTGGCTTGTGCTGCGGCCCCTTTCTAGGGCTGCAGCACAAGCCGCAATAGAAACTGCCAACTGCCTGCATGGTGTTCACATTGTAATTAGGCAGTGGAACTGCCGACTACATATCGGGCATTTGAATTCCAGTGGCGACGGCGGTCGGACACTCGTCCAACCACCGTCGTAATCAGGCCCTTACTGCTAAGAAGGCCTTGAACATCCTTTAGACCCTTTTTTATTCTTTCACCCCTCTCCTCCTCCCTAGTCCTATTGTATCTATCCTAGTATCAGCTATTTGTGAATAATATATTGATTATTAGAGGGATATATTCCTCATTACAAGTGTGATGCAAGTGTAATATTTAATGAAAAGTTACTATATTGTATGTGCACCTATCTGATAATTTGTAATCAATTGTAAAATTAATGGCCAATAATAATTAAAAGGAAGACTAAATGCAGTTGTACAACACATCTCATCAGACTGATTGTAATAGTGAACTTAGCTGAGTACTATCTATGTAAGCTGCATAGTCACACAGATGAAACTACAGCCAGCAGGCCCTGGTGGAGGTGACTTAGAGGCAGAGTATCACGCTGTGACCTTTATGACCACCAGCAATCACACATTTAACCTCAGGGAATTTCAGAATGTGACACTTCTTGTCACTTGTGATCTCAGATGGGACCATTCCTTATCCTTTGAGATCTCAAACCATATGATTCTTCTATATGTCTAATTTAAAACTGTAACTGTAGTCATTACTTAAGATCTCAAGACTATAAAAGTCAAACTATGACATTCCCTAAAACTGAGGTTTCTCAATGTAACACTCCTAATCAATTAGGATCTTAGACAACATCCTTCTTTGTTCTATGTGATCACAGACTGTAAACATGTCTTATCCCTTTCCTCCCTCAGTGTATAACCAAAATTAGAACATTGGGATGCTGCAAGATCCATGGATGAAAATGGGATTCTTCATCTTTAATTTGGAACATTCTACTCTGAGTGGGTTATCTCATGACGTAAAATAGCTTATCCATTTGAAACTCAGTCTATAACATCCTTATATTGAATTTGGTCTATAACATTTATTATCACCTGGGACCTCAGACTGTATATTATCACCTGGGATCTCAGACAGTGCCATTCCTCATCCTGTGGGATTGCAGATGTAACCTTCTCCATTGTACTTCAGACTGGATTGTAAACAGGATTATCAGTGGGTCGTCATTGTCTAGATCGCTTAAGGTTGTGGATTGTAATACTGGGATTTTCACACTGAAAACCTTCCTAACTGGAACTCCAGACTGTACGATTCATTATCACTTGCAATTCCAGACTGCCACTTTATCTCTTGGGATCTAACTGTGACATTCCCCATCACTGGAGGTCTCAAACAGTGACACTCCTTCTATATTACATGTGACTGTTACCAGTCATAAAATGTAAGATCTCAGACAACAACTTTCCTTATCACGTTGGCTCTCAGACTTTAACCTTATTCATTATACATGATGCCTACATCAAACATTCTTTTCCCTGGGGATCACAGACTGTCCATTCATTATGCATCGGGATAGCTGGTTGTGACATTCTATGTTACTTGTGATGTCAGACAATAGCCTTCTTTTTATAAATCTTAGACTAATGTTTTTTTGTCACTTGAAATCTCAGGCTTCAACAATTATTGTAAATCTATAAAAATGAGGGAGTGGGAAAACAAGGTCGTAGAGTTCCAAATAAATAAAAAAAAAACAGAAAAGCTGTTTGCTAGTGGTAGTCCACATTGGCCGATTGACTGTTTCAGCCTCCTTTGATTTTTTTGAGGTTGTGAACCACATTTCCTTAGGCAGATTTTTCCGACAAATATTTCATGAATGCAGGTGATTTCCATGATACCCGAAGATCCTTTTTTTAACAGTAAGGCTTCTGAACTGATCACAATTTATTTTTTCAGATCGGTACCCTTAGGCCCAGCTCCTATGAGTTGGAATCCGGTACACTCTTTGCTCATAGCGAGCTTTCTCTGTGATTTAGCCCCCCGACCTTACAAACTCTACTGTTTTCACTACTAAACCTCCATCTTAATCTCTTTGACACAGGAGTGCCTACTATGTCAGTGATCCTCCTGATGATGGTTGAGTTGTTAATTGAAGATGTCCAGTGAGTGAAAATTGTGTCAATGTTTTCAGTTGTCCACTCTGGCTTGACTTCATAAGAAACATTTAATGGACGACTGACACCTCCCATAATATGAAGATCTGTCTTGCAACACAGACCTTGTTTTTTAAGCAAATGGACTATTCGAGTAATTTCTATTTATCATTGTGGGTCTATTGTGGATCTTTTTTGCGTGGTTTCACAGAAATATGAAATGTAAGATGTATTAATTAAAGACATGCTTTTTTGGGTATACTGATTAAAGATAGTTTTGTGCTGCATTCATTGAGCCGAGTAGTAACTGTTGAAATTGATGTGAATACTTAATTATTGAAAAGGATAAACGCGCACTAGAAACAATATTATGATAATGTTTTCTTTGAATAATCATGGTGTGTGGAGTTTTTTAGTTGTTCCTGTGTAACAATCATTGCCACTGACTATCTCAGCCTATAACATTCATTCTCACTGTAGATATTGGACTGTAACATTCTGTATCACTTGGGATCTCAGACTATAGCTATCCTTGGCACTGGGGATACTGGACTGGAGCATTCCTAAAAGCATTCAAACTCAGGTTGTAACCTTCTCTCTTATGAGGGATTAGAAATGTAATATTCAATATCCCTTAAAATTTCAGGCTCTACCTTTCTTCATTACGTGTGACCACATGCTAATCATTTCTGCTTCAGCTGTGCTCCCACAGTAACCTATCTCATCCTGTTATCCTCGAAGGGATATTCACGTTTTCATTTCCATGACACACTAGGCAGGTTGTAAAGTTGTGTTAACGACACATACCTTTCAACTCTGCAGGCTGCAAATGTTGAGTATTTTGTAAAGGGGGTAAAAATTTAATAATGTTTCATTTTGCTCTAAAATAGAAAATGTCTCCCAAAGGAGTGAGCATAATGGAAAAGAACATACCTTGTTAGCCCTGACAACTTATGCCGCGATTTCCCCTATCACTTTGCTTCTGACTTCTCTGGAAATGCGCCCACAATCTGGAACTCCGTCCCAGTTCATATCAGGACCATCCCTTCCTTTCCAAAGTTCAAAAGGCAGCTCAAAGACCTCTTCCTCAAGAGCACTCTCCCAAATGGATAGAGTGCCACTAAAACTCATAAGCGTGCACACTTTGGCAATATGACACTTTGAAACTAAGTCCTCTACCTCACGCCTAGCCCAACTCCTTCCCACTATCCCCCCGTTCGGAAGGATGCGAGGCTTGAAATACTGTGCTCTCTATTACGAGACTATTGCAACTTCCCGGCCTCCAGCATCATACAACCTGCAAAGTCTCCCTCTGCACCTTGAGGCTTTTTGTGTGACCACCGCTATAATACCTGTCTGTTTAATACTGCTATAATATGTGTTCTCCTATACTAAGTTTTGAAAAATGCTCCGATACCTTTGGGTCTGGCTAGCGCTATATAAAACTCCGAAATATATAAAATAATAAATAAATAAATACTTCCTGTTTCTGACTGTGTGCTGCATTTAATTTTTGCTGGTTTTTAGGAGTCTGGGCACTTTGCCACTGCTGACCATTGCTAAAGTGCAAGTGCTCCCTGTGTAAAATGTATTGATGATAAGTTTATCCATGTTTGGCATATTTGATTTACTAGCAAGTCCCTAGTAAAGTGCAACAGGTCTGCTTAGGGCCTGTAAATCAAATCCTACTAGAGGGCCTACAGCACTGATTGTGCCACCTTCATGAGTAGTCCTACAAACATGTCTCAGGCCTGCCACTGCAAGGTCTGTGAGTGCAGTTTTAAACTTCCATTTCGACCGGCAAGTGCACTCACTTGACAGGCTCTAACCTACCCTTTTACTACATATTGGTCACCCCTAAGGTAGGCCCAATGCAGGCCCATGGGCAGGGTGCAGTGTATTTAGAAGGTAGGACATGTACTGGTGTGTGTGACATGTCCTGATAGTGAAATACTGCAAATTTTGTTTTACACTATTGCAAGGCTAACTCTCCCATAGGGTAACATGAGGAGTGCCCTGAAATATATTTTTGAAGTTTGGGGTCTCTGAACTCACAATTTAAAAATACATCTTTTGGTGAAGTTGGTTTTTGAATTGGAAATTTGAAAATGCCATTTTTAGAAAGTGGGCATTTTCTTGATTAACAATTCTGTGCTTCTGCCTATCTGTAGAATACATGTCTGGGTTTGCAGACAGTTGGGGTCTTGTGTATTCACTCTAGACACTCACACAAAGGGAGCTGAGGTGTGCCCTGCATTTCCTGATGGCCCATCACCTTCCTGAACTAGAGTGGTGGGCAGCCGCGGTCCGTGCAGGTAAAAGCGGTGAGGCAGTGGGGCCGTGTTAGGGGGGATTTGGAGGGACGATGCCGAGGGACAATTTATTATTTATTTCATTTTCCCTCTGCATTGTCCCTCGAAATCCCCCCTTACCTGGCCCCAACACCCACTGCTGTTACCTGCATGGACCGCGGCTTGTGGTGGGTGAAGTTGTCACTGATACCTGAATAAGACTGTGCCTGCCCTTTCACATAACTGTCTCCACCCCTATGTGGTGTGTCTGGAACCAGGCCAGGGAAAGGCATGGTCTTGAGCACAACAGAGACTTTCCTTTGAAGTTTGCCTACTTCAAAGGCAGAAAGGGGTACAAGTACTGGACTTCTGACATCCCAAAATCAGATCACTTCTGGACTGAGGACATTCTGCCTGGAAGAAGAGCTGGATGCTGTAGGAGAGACTGGCTCTCTGCCCGTTGCTTTGTTGTACTGGCCTGCTGCTTATGTCCTGGGACTTTGTTTAAGTTTAAGTTTCGGCATATGCTATGGATAGAGGTCAGGATCAGGAGTAATCAACTCATCCACTTGTCACAGAATTTATTAAAATGTAAGAATATTCTCCCTTATATCTTAAATCTACCTCCCTTTGGATCTGTTGATTAATTGAGTATCTGTATTAGGCCTGGGCGGAGTTCCACGTAAAAACCTCTGCTGTGCTCCGCAGAGTTCTGTAAGCGGTGGTGTGCGTTACCTCGCACCATTCGCACTGATTTTATTGCCAGGTGTTTGTCAGCGTGAACGGCATCACACGCATCGCGAAAGGGCGCTGCTTCTTTCTGCCGCTCGAGTAGAAGTTTCACTCCAGCGGCCGCTTCCTCGACAGGAGTGGAAGGTTTCTCAAAGCAACTGGAAGGCCTGCTTTTAATCACCTTTCTGGTCATGAATGAAAATGTTGGCATTACGTGTGCACCTGACACAGAATGCACTAGTGTTACACCAGAAAAAGTAAAAACCAAAAGCACAAGTGTTTCCAGAGACAAAGATCAATATTTTGTAAAATAGTGAACCAGATACAGATGAGTTAATAGCGAATTAATATGGGATGATATCAACTTCTACAGGTTTAAACCGGACAGCTCAATACACTTTGGCCCCTGATTCTTATATGGCTGTGCAGGAGTTTTTTAACTCTGTGTAAACCCCTTTTAGTGCAGGGGTGGAAAGTCTGAATTATGTGGAGCGTTTAGAACACAGTAATTATCAGGTGCTATAAAACCCACACCCTGCATTATATTTTATTTCTGCAGGTAAAACTTGCAAGGATTTAACCAGGAAAGAGTACAGCACTCAGTGCTTAATTTGAGCTGGTGCTTTGCACCGGCAAATAATCCTCAGCACCGGTGCTTATAGCACAAGTTAAGGGCAACCTCATTCGGAGTCCATGTGATTTTCCCCAGAATCACAGGATGTTGAGCCATGCCGAGAATCGAACCCGGTTCCCCAGCTCCGAAATCAGCAGCTCTAGCCATTAGGCCGAGTCTTCTCCAGAATAATAAGTGCCGGGGCTCTCGTCAGGAGGCAGTTTGCACCAGCACATTGCTTTTGGTAGCGCTGCCTCCTGAGGAGAGCCCCGGCACTTTTCATATTACAAATTAACCACTGACGGTACTTAATGGTGAAATGCTCAGTTTGGTGCACTGTGCAACAAAATCCACAAGCTATTTCCCAAAAACGTGGAAAATGTGACATTTAACATACCTGATAAATTCTGAACCCAGTGAGTCAGACTTTAGCAGGTGCAATAAATAATCAGGGTCACGATAGATATATTTTTATACAGGGAGTTATGTTTTTTTCTGAACAATAAAAGGTATTTTCTATGAAAATCAGGTTTAGAAATTATAATGTAGGCCTAGGTCTGTGAAGATACATACATTGTTTTACGTCAGCACAATCTCCCTTAAACTTGGATTATTGGGCTGTGGGTATAGGGCAGTATTTCTGTTTTCATTGTGCTTAGACCAGCTGCCTAGCTGTTGCTTGCAGGACATAAAATGCGAAAATGGATGTGAGCGATAAACAGAGCTGCTAAACAGTGGCCTTCAAGCAGCCAAACGCCCATGCGTAATTCGCGTAAAAGCCCAGGCATTTTCTCGAGAATTACACATAGAAAAATAATCAAATTCCTTCTTAGGCCCCAATGTTGAGCATTACAGGAAGTACTGCGGAAACGGCAGGTGCCACACCAACATTAACAGCAGCAAATTCCACATTATTTTATACAAATGCAGAGAATTTTAGGACTAACCCATGCAAACTTCCATTTACAGTCAAAGATCTGTCTGAAACTCTCGAGATATTTAAAAAATGAATTGCAAATGTGTGACGTCAACACCACACCTACTGGTCATTTCCAGAAATTGTTTCAATGCTGTAATTGGATAAATGGATATCTTCTTCTCTGCAGAGCTGTAGCAGAGAGTTTGGTCTGGCCTCGTTAACGGTATAATCTGCAGTGCTTAATTTGAGCCGGTGGTTGCAGCTGGGGCCCACTGGAACTCATTTTTGGGGACCGGCACTTATTTTTCTTAATCAGACTTTGACCCATGACAATCGAGTGCAAAAATACAAGGGGGAAAGTAGAAGGAAGAGAAAGATAGGAAAAACGTGACAAAGGGAGAAAGCAGGACCCTGTAAGAGTGAGATGAAGAGGCCGGGAGTGCCTGGTGGTGGATTAAAGAGGAATGAGGTGGAATCAAGAGTACACAGCCTTGGGATTCAGCGCACCAACATACTACTTACTAGTGAAGGATATAACAATAAGTACGGCCTTTAAATGATGGTGTAGAATTTTTTATTTTGACTCTAGTAGAAGAATTTTAGATGGGGAAAGCTTTGTAGGAATTTTCAGTCTTAAATTTTTAATTGAGTACGTGCAATGAAGTGCCTTGTCTATAAATTGATATTTTTTAAGTGATATTGTTTCACCATAAATTGTGATGGAATTGTTTATATTAAATTGGTATGAATTGAAACTTGATAAATGTATATAAGGAGATGGTGCATGCGTGTATTTGCCCTGTTTAAAGACCTATGGTCTGAACAAACATTACGTTGACTGACTGAGAATAATGCCAGCCGCTGGCGTTTGAGTAAAGCGCGGGCTCCAGGCTTTATTCTTTTACAAATTAAGGACTGATCCAGGGTCTTCACAAGCACAATACATCATTGCAATATGATATTTAGGTGCAGATTGAGCATTATTTTAAGCAGCGCAGTGCAGTGCAGCGCAGTGCAGCGCAGCGCAGTGCAGTGCAGCGCAGCACGCCACCTTGCTGAGCTAAGCAGCCTGAAAGTGAAAGGGCAGCAATGCACAATATTTAACCTCATATGACGCATTCCTGTCCTTTCTGTGCGCTGTTGCACAATGTGCTGCTTTGCCCATGTGGTGCGGGGGCACCCGAGCTCCAGGGCCCCCCTCCGACACTGGCAGACATCTGGCCAGAGAGCTTCGGACTGGGTCCAGAGCTTGGGGGGCCCCCTGCATGTAATTTGCAGGGCCCCCCTCAAGTTTCTTTACTCTACTGCCTAGCACCAACATAGACATCTTTGCGCCGGCGTTCAACGGTGTCTGCGTTGCAGACAGAATTGTTTTTGTGCAGGAAGGGACGCCTTCTTTCACAAAAACAATCCTCTGAGGCACTTTCCTCTTTCTATGTGAAATAAAGGTATTTCTCCTCGTTACACCTCACCTGGGGAGTTGTAGAACTTTGACGCATTCCCAGGTCTACCACTCATGATAAATCTGTGATGCACCAAAATCCATGGGTGAATGCGTTGAAACACCTACGCTCCACCCATGGAACGCCTCCCTGAGGTAGAGTAACGCAACGCAGCGATTTGAACTGCTGTGTGTTACTCTAGACATATCAAGCCATGCACAGCTGCACAAGGTGGCCGTGCGTGGCTTGACAAACCTGACTCAGTAGTTGCATTACCGTTGTACTCTCTTGCGCCCCCTTGAGTGGCGCAAGGGTTACATAACTCATTGATAAATCTGGCCCTTAGCTTCTGAAATGTGGAGCTGGTATAACTCAAAATTCCAAAGGAGCTAAAAAACTGCAACAAGGAGGACAGAAAACAGCAGGGCTCACCACAGCCCACTTTATATTAATTTAAGCAATGGAAGGATCTCGGGCCACAGCCAGAAGCACAGCTTCGCATTAAACGAATGAAAAGGGCAGAGAAGGTGAGTTCTCTTCAGAAACAGAAGACATATAACTCACAATTGGAATTGGTTAAGTAAGTTAGCATTTTAGGGGCGCCTAATGAATATTCATGCTCGGAAATTAGGAGCCGGGTTGTGTCAGCAGAAACAGAAGCCGCAATGTTCAGCAGAGTGGAATAAAATGTATCAATTTGTTCGCAAAGTTCAAAGTCTTATATCAAGCTCCATGTTGGGATTAAAGTCCCTAGGAAAGAGGCTGTCTCAGGCGTGGCCGGAACAGGTAACGGCGGCGGG